>NC_051084.1:71789058-72044058 GCF_004664715.2 Peromyscus leucopus
GTGGGATGATCTGTATGTCCTGTGGGAGCCCTTCTTGGGTTCTTTGTGGCGTTACCCAGCAGGTCCGTATAGAGGATGATTAGGACCATGGGCCTGAGTGCAGGTGTTTGAGATGGTCTGCACTTGGCTGTGCTGGGGGATGGTCTGTATGTCAAGTTGTTCTGATTGGTCAATAAATAAAACCTGATCGGCTGTGGCTAGGCAGGAAGGATAGGCGGGACTAACAGAGAGGAGAAATAAAAGGACAGGAAGGCAGAAGGACTGGCTGCAGCCGCTGCCATGACCAGAGACCAGCAGCATGTGAAGACGCCGATAAGCCACCAGTCACATGGTGAGGTATAGATTTGTAGAAATGCGTTACTTTAAGATATAAGAATAGTTAACAAGAAGCCTGCCACGGCCATACAGTTTGTAAGCAATATAAGTCTCTGTGTTTACTTGGTTGGGTCTGAGCGGCTGTGGGACTGGCGGGTGACAGAGATTTGTCCTGACCTTGGGCAAGGCAGAAAAACTCAAGCTACAGTATTCTTTTTTTTTTTTTTAAGGTTTACTTGTTTAAAGTTTTTTTTTTTTCATTTTATATACTGTCCACTGTTCCCCCTCCTTCACCTTCTCCTGTCCCCCCACTTCCCCCCATCCCACCCATATCCACCCCTCATAAGGAGTAAGGCATTGGTATTCAACAAAGACTGGTATACCAAGTTGAGGCAGCCCCCCCCCCCATCAAGGCTGAGTAAGGCATCCCACCATAGGGAATGGGCTCTAAAAAAGCTGGTTCATGTACTCAGATGAATCAATTGGATGAACCAATTGCCAGGGAACTCACAAACAGATCAAGCCCCACATCTGTCACCCTTATTCAAGGGGCCTAGTGCAGTCCCATGCAGGCTCCTCAGCTGTCAGTCCAGAGTCCGTGGGCTCCCACTAGCTTGGGACAGCTGTCTCTGTGGTTTTTCCCATCATGGTCTTGTCCCCCTGGCTCCTACAGTCCCTCCTCCCTCTCTTCAACTGAACTCCAGGACCACGGCCAAGTGCTTGGCTGTGGGTCTCTGCATCTGCTTCCGTCAGTTGCTGGACGTAGGTGACAATTAGGGAAGTCACCACTCTGAGTACAGGGGAAGGCTAGTTCAAGCACCCTCTCCACCGTTGCTATGAGTCTTAGCTGGGGACTTCTCAAGGATTGTTTTTGATGAGGGTTGAGAACTACATTTATCTCTGGGTGTAAGGACAGATATTTAGAATGTAGTTAGGAATTACATTGTTTTGATAATGTGGTCCTAGCTTTTCCCCAAGGTCCATGACTTCACTAGACTCAGGTAATTAGCTAGGTTTCCAGTACTAGGCATGGTTTCCCCCTTGTTGAAGATCTTAAGTCCAATTAGAGAGCTTTTAATTACTTCCAAGGTGTTCATGCCACTGCTGCACCCTCAGGGTTATCTTATCATGCTAGTGTTATAGTTCATAGATGCCACAGCTGGGTAGGACTATGGAGGCTTCCCTGCTTTGGAAGCTTGCATGGCACCTTCTGGTACCAAGAAAGCTAGTGTTCAGAGAGGAGGCTTTCGGGTCAGTTCCAGTGTAGGAACCGTTAGGTCTGATGTCTGAAGTGCATGGTGTGGTCAGTCATAGGGAACTACCTTCCAGAGGTAACCAAGGCCGTAGCAATCGTCTGTAACGTTTGGGGAGTCCCTTGGACAACCCTCTCCAACAACCCACAGGAAGGTTTAGCATGCTTAGTGTTGGAACTTCGTGAGATGTTCTGTAACTCTTGGAGGGAGCATGTCAGGCCAGATGAAAACTTTTCAATCAATCAATCAATAAAATTTACATGTATTGTGGGGTTTTTATAGGTAGACAGTAAATAGTATGGTTCCTTATTTCAACATCCATACTATTTTTTAGACATCCAGACTCAGTTTACCCTCCTTCTATATTTATGTTCCTCCCCCACGGGACCCCCCTAATTAGAGCCTCCCTCCTTGTTCACTCATTTCCACTAACAGATCAGTTGTATCCAGCCATTCTCCTCCCTGTTACTTCCCCATCCCCATCCCAGCGATGGTCCCTTTTTACTTTGCAGGTTTCTTCAGTTTCTCCAGAATACATACTCACATCTGAAGATTTGGAGCTAGAAGACTCTAATGAGAGAGAATATTTGACGTTTGTCTTTCTAGGTCAGGATTACCTCACTCAATCTAAACTTTACTGTTTCTGTTCATTTACTTGCAAAGTTCATGATTTCTTTTTTTTTTTTCTTTACAGCTGAATAGTACTGTGTGGTATATGTGTACATTTTCATTCCTCTGTTGGAGGACATGGAGGTGGCTTCCATTCCCTAGACATTGTGACCAGAGCAGCAATGACCATGGCAGACCAAGCATCTGTGGAGCAGGAGGCCGAGTCCTTCAGGCGTGTGCCAAGGGTCAGTGTAGGTGGGTCGTAGGGTATATTTATGTTTAGCTTTTTGAGAACTCATCACATTGATAACCATGGTGGCTGCACCAGTTTGCAACCCCACCATCAGCGAATGAGAGTTTCCTTTTCCCCACAACCCCTCAGCAGTTTCTGTCGCTTGTTTTGTTGATCTTTGCCATTCACCAGAAAGTTGGTGTTTTGTTTTGTTGTTTTTTTGTTTTTTTTTTTTTTTTTTTTGGTTTTTCTGTGTAGCTTTGTGCCTTTCCTGGAACTCACTTGGTAGCCCAGGCTGGCCTCGAACTCACAGAGATCCGCCTGCCTCTGCCTCCCAACTGCTGGGATTAAAGGCGTGCGCCACCACCGCCTGGCCAGAAAGTTTTTATAAGAAAAAATAAACTGTGTCTACATAGAGGAACGCTGATATTTTTTCTGTAGATGGTTTCATTCAGGGAATTTTTGTTTATTTTCATGTTGTCTGTTTTTGTTTTGAAGGTAATGCCAAATCATGTATCTGAAGCTGTTTCGTCATGACCTCTCAGTCACCTTCCTTTCTCAAGTGAGTAGATGGCACCAGAGAGTGGAAATCGTGATCACCAGTCAACGCTCGTTCATCTTCTCACCCTGGCAGTATCTGTAATCTGCACGATACAGACATAAGTCTGAGATCTCCTGTCCACGGATCTACAGCTGCTTTATTAGTGTCCTGATTTTAGAAAGAAAAGTTCAGCAGCACCTCTAACATGAAGATATGTTCACATTTGAGCAAGAGACAAAAACTTGCATGAATATGAGTATGTCTTAATACCTCAAAAGCTCATGGAAACCTCTACTAGTCTAGCCTACCGCATCTACATCACTTCAGAGGAAGTTGTGTTCTCTGCCCCCATCTCTAGTGGATCACACAGGTCTTCTCCTATAACCCTCCTTATCCCCTCATGCTGTGTGATGAAACTGTTCCTGTGGAGACATCACACACACACACACACACACACACACACACACACACACACACACACACATCTACTCACCCTGGATAGAAAACCCACAACAGACCAAAGTGAGTATGGTGATTTGAAAGAAAACAGTCCCCAAAGGGAGTGGCACTAATGGGAGATGTGGCCTTGTTGGAGTAGGTGTGGCTTGATGGAGGAAGTGTGTCACTATGGGAGTGGGCTTTGAGTTCTCCTATGCTCAAGCTAAACCCACTGAGACAGACCACTTCCTGTTGCCTTTGGATCAAAATATAGGACTCTCAGCTACTTCTCTAGCACCATGTCTGCCTGCACACCACAGTGTCACGCCATGATGATAATGGACTAAACCTCTGAAAATATAAGGCAAGCTAATTAAATGTTTTTCCTTTATAAAAGTTGTGTTGGTAATGGTGTCTCTTCACAGCAATAGAAACCCTAAGACAGAAGTACACTAACAAATCCCAGCTTGGACCAGTAAGTTTCATTGGGGTTACTTACAGGCATATGGGTGAGGGATTACTTACAGGAGCAGAAAAACTCAAAGACAGGTGCATCACCAAAGCCCTTAACTGTTACACAACATTCCACTCCTTCCTCCAGCTCTTACATTCTTTCTACTCCCCCTTCTACAATGATCCCTGAGCCCTAGATGGGGTGGGGGTGGGGGTTTGAATGAAAATGGCCCCCATAGGCTCATAGGGAGTGGCATTATTTGAAAGGATTAGGATCTGTGCCTTGTTAGAGTAGATGTGTCCTTGTTGGAGGAAGTGTGTCCCTGGGGGTAGGCTTTGAGATTTCAGTAGTTCAAGCCAGGCCCATGGGCTCACTCTCTCTTCTGCTGCCTGCCAATCCAGATGTAGAACTCTCAGCTACCTCTCCAGTACCATTTTGCCTGCATGCCATCATGCTTCCCACCATGATGATAATGGATTAAACCTCTGAACTATAAGCCAGGCCCAATTAAATGTCTTCCTTTATAAGAGACACTGTGGTCATGGTGTTTCATCACAGCAATGGTAACCCTAAGACAGTGACTATAGATGTCCCTTGATGTCTAGGAATTAGGCCACTGTGCCATAGCCACAGTCACTTGTTCTCAAGAGCATCAGCAATGGTTATGAGTTGAGGGTGACAATAGTGGTGATCTAGGGGTGGAAGCACACATGTTTAAAAGGTAGTTTGACAGGCACATCATATCCATTTAGTAAAACCATAGAAGTGGTTTCCCCATTGGGACCTACAATCTCCCCTGCCATAGGCCTATGTCATGGTTTGCAGTACCAGGTGTGAATGCCCTTTTGTGGAATAGGCCTTAAAGCCAATTGGAAAGCTGTTTATCTTATCCACAATACCTAAGCCTTTATTGAACAAGCAGACACATCCTGCCTAGTGTGTCAGTATTTCAGCATGTGTGGTCCATAGCTGTACTGGCTAGTCTCATGTCAACTTGACACAAGCCAGAGTTATCTTAAAGGAGGGACGCTCAACTGAGGAAAAGCCTCCATAAGATCTAGGAAGGCATATTCTTAATTAGTGATCAATGGGGGAGGCCCCAGCTCATTTGTGGGTGGTGTTATCCCTGGGCTGGTGGTCCTCAATTCTGTAAGTTCTATAAGACTGAGTAAGCTATGGGGAGCAAGCCAATAGGCAGCACCCCTCCATGGCCTCTTCATCAGCTCCTGCCTCCAGGTTCCATCCCTGCTTGAGTTCCTGTCCTGACTTACTTCAGTGATGGACTGTTACCTGGAAGTGTAAGCCAAATAAACCCTTTCCTCCCCAACTTGTTTTTGGTCATGTTTCATCATAGCAATAGTAACCCTAACTAAGACAAGATGGCACCAGGAGTTGAGTATTGCTGTGACAGACCTGATCATGTTTGGGGGAGGATTATGGAAAGACTTTGGAACTTTGGGCTAAAAAAGCCACTGATTAGTGAGAGCTTGTTGGGATGTCCTGTAGGAGCTTGGAAGATAAGACTGTCAAGAGCAATGCAGAAGATGGAGGCTTGGCTTGTGAAGTTTCAGAAGGAAGGTTAAAAACTCTATCAGGGCCATTTGCTATTTTGAATTAAGATTCTGTCGTTTCTGGTCAGCTGGTGCTGAAGAGGCAGCTGTAATTAACAAGAGACCAGCACCATTAAAGAGATGCCTTTGTGATACTGGGACAATTGATGCTGTTTAGCTGGAGTTAAGAAATTAGCAGTGATTAAAAAGATACCATCATCACTGAGGTGAGATCATCTGGGAAGCTTTTCTTCAGTGTCAGCACACAGAATCTGTTTTCTAGAAGCAACCAAGGTGTACTTCATGCTGGCAGCCATACTTGGTAATGTGTAAGAGTTACCCATTACCTCTTAGTAATGTGTAAGAGTTGCTCTTTTGAAGACATGACAGTGTCATGGGAAGCAGCTGAGGCTTGGCACTGTGAGAAGGCAGGAGAGGCCATTGGTAAAGGTGCAGCCTCAGTGGCAGTTGAAGGCCCAGGAGTGAAGGGGTCAAGCAAAGAAGCTGAGGCTCTGGCACCATGAAGAGAGCCTAGGAGAGGCTATTGGCGAATGTGTAGCCCACTTACACCAGAAGACCCCAGCATTTTGGATATGCCAGTACCATGGGCCAACTACCAAGAACAGCAGCAGCAGTGGAGGAAAGCTGCCAGAACCTAGAAAAGCAAGCTGTGTGTTCTAAAGAGGGCAGAGCCAGAGAAGTGACCTAAGTCCTTTGGATGAGCCCAGAAGATCATGAGTGGATCCCAGACATTGGACACTGAGATACTGGTACAGTTGGAGTTTGGTTTTGCTTTGTTCAGATTGTGACTGTGCCCTGCCTGATTCTTCCTTCTTGAAGTTAGGAAGTATTTTACTTAATTTTGATTTTTACAGGAACCCACAGCTGAAAGACTTTGAACTTGGAAGAAATTTTGGATTTTTAAAGAGATTGAATATTTTAAAGAGACTGGACTATAAAATGTGTTGGAATTTTTAAAGTTATTTATGTTTTTAAGGTGAGACCTTGGAGATAAATAAGAAAGGAAGGGTTGTGGCTTAATAGTGATGTGTTTGTGTGTCAATCTGACAAGGAGGCAGTTGTGCTGGCTGGGCTTATGTCAACTTGACATGAGCTCGAGTCATCTGAAAGGAAGGAAACTCAATTGAGAAAACGCCTCCATAAGTTTTGGCTGTAAGGTTGAATTAGTGACTGACGAGAGAGGGCCCTCTGTGGCTGCTGCCATCCCTGGGCTGGTGGTCCTGGTTCTATAAGAAAGCAGACTAAGAGAGTCGTAAGGAGCAAGCCAGTAAGCAGCCCCCCTCCACAGCTGCTGCCTCCAGGTTATAGCCCTGCTTGAGTTCTGCCCTGACTTCCTTCAGTCATGGACGACAATGTGGAAGTGTAAGCCAAATAAACTCTTTTCTACCCAATTTGCTTTTGGTGTTTCATTATAGCAATAATGACCCTGACTAAGACAATAAGCCAAGCAGGAATGTTGGTGACAGTTCTCTACCAGCAGCCTGCATGGCCCCTTCTGCACTATGAAAGCCAGTTATCCAGGCGGAAGTTTCCAGTTCAGTCCCAGCTTGAATGTGCCCTGTAGCCAAAGCATGCCCATGCAGTGTGTTCTGCAATAGGATCTTACTGTCTACTCCTGGCATACCGCCAACAGCAGTAGCAGTCGCCTTTATGATTTGTGGGGCTTCAGGGGTTTCTCCGGCCAACAACTCACAGGAAGGGAGCCACTCCTGGCACTGGGGTTTTCATTCAATAACCTTATGGCCTCTGGGAGTGTCCCTCTTCACCAATGTAGGGTACCATTTGGAATTAAACTTTTTAACTGTTGTATTAACAACCCATTTTTCCCTTTAATTAACTCAGGCCCAGCAGGGTTATCAGGTAGGTGGAGGCATTACTGTGCCTGGTTGTCTCTTCAGTGGCTTTCCAAACCTGCAAAAACACTTAGAGGTCAGCACTATGCCACCTGTAGAACAAAACCTTTTCCAGAGCATGAGCAGAACACAGCAACATCTTAAGCCTCCATCCCATAATAAAGATAACCTTGCTGAAGCACTCCGAAAGTCTGTGCTCATCTGTTCTCAGCAGTGTCAGGTGACCCCAGAAGTTCACAACTAAGAAGATACTGAAGTCCAACACATGCAAGGTCTAACACAGCATGAAAAGCTGCCATCCATTTGTACATCTGTATCAGTTGCTTCCTCCACACATCAGGGTTGGATAGGTGGTGCTAACTTAATTAGCTCCCATAATCCTCAGTCATTCTCTCTGAGCCATTACGCTTCCAGATCCTGGAGCTGCTCTTCCATAGAGTCTTCCTACATGTGTCCACCCTTGGTGAACTCAGTGGGCTGGGTTTAATCTGCTCAGGTTGACTCAGGGCCAAAGGTGAATGTGGCCCTGACTTCTCCTGCTGCATCTGCTGGTTCCCTGGGTCAGAGAGGCCCTGGTTTTGCACTGTGGGTATTCACTCTCTACCCACTATACTTGGCTGTTGTGGGAGTTTCTCGCTGAGCAAATGACCTCCACCTTTGGCATAACCTTATGCTGTCAGGAAATGCACCATACTTAGTCTTGGGGGATAATTCCTCATCCCTGGAACAGGCTTGATCATCTTCACCTTTATTGTTCTATCATGGGTGTCTTCTGTGAACTGTTCCTTAGGCTGCACAGCCCCTAGAACCTCCTTAGCATACAGTTTTGGTTTCTATCAATGTATTTCTTAGACATAAATCTTGGCCACATTTGTCTTAACCCAGACAGATCCCTTCCACTGCTTCACCATTTTATCTCCTCTGGGTTGCTCTCTCACTTTATGGACACTCTTTACATCCTGGTGTAAGTCACTGAGATCATTCAAAGCCTTTCCTACTGCATAAAGAGTTGTCTATTTCTTTCAGGCAGCCGGTCTGGTCTCAGAGTCTTCCTTGTAACTTGGACTGTCTAAGAGTCTTCTTCTCAGCTTGGCTCTGCTCTTAAGGGAAGGACTCTCAGATTTTACTGCTTACTCTGGTAGGGAGGGACCTAGTGAGTCTGGTCAGTTTCAGGGACTTCCTGAAGCTCTTTTTTTTTTCACACATGTTTATTATAGCTCTAAAAGGATACACAGCTTAATTCCAAAGAGCAAGATCATTTCATTTCAAGTTCCACAGTCAGTTTCCACTGTACAATTCTAAAATTTTACTGCCTACATTTTATTTTCAAACAAGTGAAAAGCACTGAGGCAGACACTGTTCGTTTTACACGAATGTGAAGTTCCTTTGTGCATTAGCTTAGTGATCAAAATAAACTATTTTGACCTGAAGCTCTTATGTGTCATTTATCTTCCTGTTTAAAGAGCTTCTCTGCAATTTCCCTACTCAGAGGAAACTGTTACACAACACCCCATCCCTTTGTCTCAGCTTCCAACTCCCTAAGCCACTCCCTGAGAATGGTTAGGGTCCCGAGAAGTCTCACAAAAGACCACCTTCCATGTATGCATTCAACAAGAGTATTTATTATCTCAAGAATAAAGGTACCAGCATGCTGGGGCTGCACATACTACACAAAGGCAAAATGGCGACCTTGAGAGAAGCTTGCAGGCTCCTTTTAAGCACAGCTAAGGGAAGTTTCAGGGACTGCTAGGTCATCTCAGATATGACTGGCTTATGCAACAGACAATCATATTAGTTCATTCCTGATTGGTTAGGACTAGCAGGGGTTTGCTATGGCTATAGTTTTCCCATTTTTGGACAAGTCTGGACAAGTTCCAGGGTCTATATTTATTTGATTATTACCTTGAGCTACTGACTGTGGGTGCTGACCTAATGGTGCAAGCTTGGTACATGCTATCTCCTTGTCAGGGGTACTGGAGATTGATTGTCCTTTGTTTGTGGCTTCCTCAGAAACTGCCTGTCCAATTTCAAGAGACAGGAACTGAGGCCTAGCTCTTAACTGAGTTATTAGGAGGCTGCCATGGTATTTGCTTGGCCTTCTCAGAAACCTTTCAGTCACACTGGCCAAGGAAGTAGCTTTCAACACTCACAGGCATTTCCTGGGAACCAACCAGCTACATGAGCCAGGGAAACTCAAACACATTCTACCCAGAACCCCTAGTGGCCACACCTGGCAGGATCTCAGAAGCATTCCCTACCAGACACCCCACAGCCACCAGACTCTCCTAAGAACCAGAGAGGACAACAAAAACCAATGAACAGAACACTGACCCAACAAAGGCAAGACTAGATATGACCACCTAAAATTGCAATCATCCCAAGCCCAGATGCCTAGGCACCAGGATAAAAACAGGACAATCTGTTCCCACTAGAGCCCAGCAACCCTACCACATTGGCCCTGAGAAACACAATATAGATGAAGCATAAGACAAGAACTTCAAAATAGCTTTTATGAATATGCTAGAGGTCCTTAAAGATGATATAAATAAGTCCATTAATGCAATCTATGAAAATACAAGCAGTAGAATGAAACAAAGAAAAGAGTTCAAGACTTGCAAGTGGAAATAGAATAAATAAAGAAAACCCAAACTGAGGAAAAACTAGAAATAAAAAATTTAGGAACTTGAACAAGAACTTCAGAGGCAAAACTCACCAACAGAATACAAGAAATGGAAGACAGAATCTCAGGCACTGAAGAAACAACAAAAGAAATAGATACCTTAGTCAAAGGAAATGTCAAATCTAAAAAAAAAAATCAGACTCAAAACATCCAGGAAATCTGGGACACTATGAAAATACTCAATCTATCAATAATAGGAATAGTGGAAGGTAAAGAAACCCAAGTCAAAGGCACAAAAAATATTTTCAACAAATCATAGAAGAAAATTTCTCTAACCTAAAGAAAGATGTGCCTGTTGAGGTACAAGAAACACACAAATAAACTGGACTAGAAAAGAAATTCTTCACAGCACATAATAAATCAAACACAAAAGAATATTAAAAAACTGCAAGGGAAAAATACTAAATAACTATAAAGGCAGAAGAACTATTAGACTAACACCTGACTTTTCAATGGAGATTCTAAAAGCCAAAAGGGTCCATTCAGATGTTCAAAAAATTTTAGAGGTCACAGATACCAGCCCAGACTACTAAACCCAGCAAAACTTTCTATCACAATAGATGGAGAACAAAAGACGTTCCATGATAAAAACCAAATTCAAGCAGTGTCTATCTACCAAACCAGCTCTACAGCAGAAACTAGAAGGAAAATGTCAAGAAGTTAACCACACCCAAGAAAACACAAGAAATAAATAATATCTGATGAGCAAATCAAAAGAGGTGGAGGGACTCCCACACCTAACAACAAAATAACAGGAATCAACAAACACTGCTCCTAGATAACTCTCAGCATCAGTGGTCTCAATTCCTCAATTAAAAGACACAGACTAACAAAATGGATTAAAAAACAAGATCCATTCTTCTGTTGCATCCAAGAAACATACCTTAACATCAAGGATACTTGATATTTTATAAGGAAGCCAGAAATATGCACTGGAAACAAGACAGTATCTTCAACAAATGGTGTTGGTCAAAATGGAGAGCTGCCTGTAGAATAATGCAAATAGATCCATATTTATCATCCTGTACAAAATTCAATTCCAGATTGATCAAAGACCTTAACATAAGGCTAGATACACCGAATCTGACAGAAGAGAGTGGGGAATAACCTTGAACTCATTTGCACAGAAAAAGACTTTCCGAACAGAACACTGATAGCACAGGTACCACGACCAACAATGAGTAAATGGAACCTCTTAAAACCAAAAAGCTTCTTTTTTTACTAAGGACATCACCATCCGACAAAGCAGCATTCCACACAGTGGGGAAATACTTTTACCAACTCCACACTCAATAGAGAGAACGGGGTCTAAACAGAGAATTCTTAAAAAAGAAAACTCCAACGGCCAAGAAACACCTTAGTTCTTCAACATCCTGAGTCATCAGGGAAATACAAGTCAAAACGACCCTGAGTGTTATGCCCAGATCACTGGGACCACCAAAAGACCACCAAGGAGACCGAATCCCACATGTAAAAGCAAAGAGCCTTTATTTCAAGCTCCAGAGCTTGGTCCCTCTGTCTGTCCGACACAGCGGTGAGAGAAGAGAGCCCCGGGCTCAAGTGGGGTGGGTTTTTTTTTTTTTCTTCTTATCATAGCAGAGGCTGGGGTGAGAGGATTTCCAGAGTTCAGGACCCTGATTGGCTGACAAACAAAAAATATGTGTGCTAAACTCAAGGACATCTGGTCACCTTATCTAATGGTTAGAATGTTTGGGATGTCAGGTACTTCCCCATCCCTAGGTGGATCCCTGGGTGGTATCAGCTTAAGACTTTTCCTGGATCTGGGTGTTGCCTGCCAGTAAGCCTGTCACAGAAGCTGTGTCTAGGCCGCTAAGCCTGTCATGGCTGCTGTGTGGTCAAGCTATTCTGGGGCCCTCCACACTGAGAATCCATCTTATAACATTCAGAATGACCAAGATCAATAGCACAAGTGACAGCTCATGTTGGAGAGGATGTGGAGCAAGGGGATGACTCCTGCATTTCTCTATAAACTGACAGTAAGGTCCAGTTTTGTGTTTTTGTGGAATTCCTCGGTGGGATCATGTGTCTGTGTCTGTGTCTGTGTCTGTATGTGCTTCTCCTGCTTTTTCTTTGGCTCTTTTTCTTCCATTTGTTTTGTCTTATCTTACTTGTTTGTTTTTGTCTTATCTTATTTTATTATTATTCCTCAGATGCCTATTTGTTTTCTAAGGAGAGACAGAAAGGGTGTGGATTCAGATAGGAGGGGAGGCAGAAAGGAACTGGGAGGAGGTGGGGGGGGGGAAACTGTAATCAGAACATATTATCTGGAAAAATTTATTTTCAATAAAAGAAAAAAAGGTAGTTGAAATTTTAATTAAGTGTGTGTGTGTGTGTGTGTGTGTGTGTGTGTGTGTGTGTGTGTCAGAACACATGTGGAAGTCAGAGACAACTTGCAATAGTTATCTCCTTCTATCATGTGGATCTCAGAAATTGAACCCAGGTGGTCAGGCTTGGAAGCAAGTACCTGAAAATTTAATTCTGAACATGAAAAATTCTTAGAATGTGAACACAAGCCTGTAATTAGCAGTTAATTATTCAGACTGAAAGTTAGCCAGGGACAAATAGACAATCCATTTATTTCCCTGTGTTCTAATGGATTAATGTTTTTAATTAAATTAGCCAAATTCTGGCAAATTTTCCACCAAGGAAAACAGAGTCCAAGAAAACAGGTAGCCAGTTTTTACACTGAAACACAGCTTGTATTAATGTCAATATGTTTAAAGTCAAAATCAAGTATATAAACTTATAATAATAATGAAACATATTTTGGAAGACAACAGCCAACCTAAAATTAACATTCACTTTTCAAAAACAGAGCATTCCTACATTTAAAAAGCAAGAACTAATTTAGAATACAGTGATAACTCAAGAGAAATTGCTATGGTGTAGATCCTGAAAGCTCACAAAGGCTGCAGTGTGGAAAGCTTAGTGGCTTAGCGCTGTTGGGAGGCGGCAGCACCTTTAAGAGATGGGCCCACAGGTGCTGAGTAGATACCTCAGCAGGTGAGATGCAAGCATGAGAACCTGAGTTGGAGTCCTCAGCATCCACGGACAAAGCTGAGCATGGCCTTATGTGGCTGTAACTCCAGCACTGGGGAGCAGAGATGGTGGATCCTAGTCAGTCTAGCTGAAAGCAAGCTTGAGCTTTAGTGAGAGACCTAGTCTCAAGGGAACAAGGCAAAGAATGCTATAGCAGGACACCACGTCCACCTCTGGCCTCTATAGGTGTGCATATATACATGCAACACACACACACACACACAGAGATGAGGTTTAATAGAGGGTTGGGGGCACCAAGGGTATACCCCCAAAAGAGATATTAGAATGCTGTCAATTTTGTTCTTTCTGCCTTTGCTTCTTGGCTTCCAGCACACAATCCCACCATGTCCTGTTTGCCACAACCCCAAAAGCAATAAGACCAACAAACGATGAACCAAATAAATCTCGCATGGTTTTCAAGTTTACTATCGGGTATTTTGCTATAGTAATAGAAAATTAACACAGAGATTCTGTTTTAACTTGGTAAACTATTTTCATTATTATTTACTTCCTTAAGTGATACAATTACATAAACTCCTTTACTTCTATAAGATGACACATAGCTGATCAAAGCAATATACATTTGCACACTTTAGAAATTATCTGTTTAACTCATTAGGAAGACTTTTATGAGTGACTTGCTAATATTTTCCTACATCCTTATTGGTTATCTTTGGAATGAAAGTATTGGTTAAATGGTATTTGTCCTTGTAGAAAATGAAATATTTCAACCTTTTAGCACTATCAATTCCCACTGAGAACTAACTCCTTTGATGGTACTAAATAAATAATAAGAATAAAGTTATAACATTGAATATCTGATTCAGCACTAGCTTAATGAGTTTTAAGGTAATGGTAAGTGCTTTGAAATCTTCAGAGAGTAGAAAGAGCAATATGCTATACCACCCACTTTAAAAATAATACTATTTTATTAGAAATTGATATTATAATTGTAATTATCTTCATCTCAGTATTTGTATTTTAATTCTCTTGCTATTCTTATCTGTATTTGATGGATGAACCAAGGTTTCAGGAAATGCAAAAAAAAAAGAATTCTGGGGGTACAGAAATAGTTTAGCAACGGTTCTTTCTGTCTCTGGTATTCAATACTGGCTGGCTGAATTATACTGTATTATGTTTAATAGTAGATTAATAAGGCCTATATTAGGTCATGGAAATAAGCTCACCATCATGTGACTGGGTTTCTTGTGAACCCTAAATCTACCAGAATGTCTAGCTTATACATCTAAAAAACCTAATTACCTATCAAAGAAAATCATCACCTTTAAATATCAGTTAACCTTGGCTAATGACACTTTGTCACAGTGCTTCTGAAAGTATCATTTGGTCTGAGTTCACACATACTGAGCAAAGAAATTTGATTCTTTTAAAAATAAGCGGCCATAAAAATCTCTATCTGTAAGTTGAACTGGGTCCTGGAGAGCTAAGCTGTACAGAAAAGCAAATCCAGAGACAGGCTTTCAGCATGGACTTAGTCTGATTTTGGATGGCCTTCTCACTGTTGTTAAGAATGTATTTTACAAAACTCAAGTTGGAGATTTTATTCAAATCCATTCTGCTTTCTTTCCCCTGTAGGTCCTGCTCCCCTGAGATGAAAACGTTGAGGGCTATTTCTCAGACACTTTGAAGCTGCACAGAGCTTGGCCTCCCTTGGGGCAAGAACACACTTCCTCTCTGCAGAGGCTGATATGTAATTTATCATGCTTCCTCTTACCAGCCTGCCAAAAAGCTTAGACCCAAGGTTGAAACTCCATCACAGCAGCCATGAGAATAATTACAGTTAGCATATTTTCCTCATCCCTCTTTCTATATCCTGCTTTTCTATTTTATTAACCTTGTTGCTAAGTCATTTTTTATACCTCATTGCAAATTCTTCTAGAAAGAGGTGAAATACAAAGAAATACAACTGTGAAATGAACTCAGCATATAAAAAATTACAGTCTGTATCCAAAGAACAGCATCTTTCACATCTACACAGGATATTAACATCAAAAATGAACTTATTTGGAAGTGAACAGCATGATATCAGCAAAATTTAGACAAGTAGTAATTTGTTTATTAGATGCTTCATCAAGTGTCTCAATCCATTTTGCTCTATTAATCTCTTAGGAAATTTTGAGACCTCTCTGAACACTTGGCATACTCAATTATATTAAATATTTTGTAAAAATACATGCTAATAATTTTTAGGTGAGCATCCACCTTCCAAGTGGAACTGAAATTATTTAGAACTAGACATTCGGTATTACTTAGAATGCTGACTGCTACACAATCCAAAAATGTGTGAAGACTCAAACACAACTAATGTTGAATTTCTATTGGCCTGAGTCTAAAGGAATTGATGCTAATTAGCAGGGACATCTCCACGGATGTTCCAGGTACCCAGGCTCCTTCTATATTCAACTTCCCCATCCCAGGTCGTATATCTACCAGAGAGGAGAATGAACTAAAGCACTGACTAAAAGCACTTGCTTATTCCTCTTTCATCCCATTACTGGAGACTACAGAGTAGTCTCCTTCAGATGCAAAGCCAGGGCTGAGTGAGGAGGCTGGATGGCCACCTTCCAGCAATGCCTCCACACAAGCTGTTGTAAAAGGGAGGAGGGTGTGCCTTTCCTAATAATTTGCTTTCCTTGCTACAAGCAAGTCCATGTCTCCCATAAACTCCAAACATGTCACCTTCTCAAGACAAACACTGCAGCAAACAAAACCAGCTTAAATTATTCCATGTCAGAGGAGGGTGTTGGCAGAAAGAAAAAAAAAAAAAGGCCAGTGAAGAATTAAAGAGTCAAGATCACAAACATATTTTCTGCCAGATAAACCAGATATCCCGTCTCCAACTCACTCTCATCTTTTCATCAGTGAAGACTTTTTGCTTAATATGTTATGAAACATGGTGCATGCCTCTATGGGTCTTTCTTCTTAAATTCTCTGTGTGTGTCTGTGTAGCCATGTGTGTACCTGATATCCATGGAGGCCAGAACAACTTGTTGGATACCCTGGGACTAGAGTTACAGACAGTTGTGAGCACCATGGCAGTGCTAGAAATTTAACCCAGGTCCTCTGGAAGAGTAGTCAGTGTGCAGCCATGTGCTTAACCCCTGAGCCATCTCCCCAGCTCCCTGGAAGACCTACCTTTCTTAGTGACAAATTTAGAAACCTGAAAACTGTCCTTTTCAAGCCACAAATCCTGATGTTTATTCATGAAAGGAAGCTAGCAGCTGGGTCCCAGGTCCAGCTCAGCCAATAGACAGTTTCAGCTTTAGATAATTCTGATTACCTCTGCAACGCTCAGATTCTCCTGGGGAAAATGTTGTTCAGTCAGTATAGTGCTCACCTAGCATGACGAGACCCTAGTATTCCATGCCTGTAACCCGCTAGCAAGGTGGATGAAAGAGGATCAAGGACACAGCGAGTGTGAGACCAGCCTGGGCTACATGAGCTGGAGAGATGACTCCGTAGTTAAAAGCATTTGTTGCTCTTCAGAGAACCTGGGTGCAATTATCAGCACTTACATCATGGCTCACAACCATCCAAAACTTCAGTTCCAAGAGATCTAATGCCCTCTTCTGACCTCTGCAGGCACCAGGTACTCACATGGTTCACTTACAGACAAACAGGAGGCAAAAACACTCATACACAAAAAAAATAAAATAAATACATCTTAAATTTTTTTTTAAAAAAGTCAGAGAGATTGGACCACATGGTTGCTGATATTAGAGTAAGGCACAATGGGAAAACTCAGTAATTGGAGTAGCAATATAAAGTGAATTAAAACTGAACACACTTTGAATTTAATGAATTATATTCTGGCATCAACAGTATACCAAGTTATTGCAATAAACACAACCATTGATAGAATTTTGAGCAAGTAATGGGTTGTTAAATGCAAATGAGGGCTATCCTTTCCATGTACCATCGTCGTGCAGCCAAACGCCTCATTCACTGCTGTAGAATAAGCAATGGGTTTGAATAGGCCTTTATCTTTTTAGAACCATGACATTGCATTTAATCAAGCCAACGATACTTCACATCAGGCTTCATAACCTGATTATCCGAAAGGAGAGCATGCAGACATCAATCATCCAAAATGTGTTAACACAAGAAGACACTAATCCCCATCCACTGGTCATTCTCTGGTCAGTTTGAATGCCATTTATTAACCAGCTAATGCCTAGTTTAGTGAGCTCAATCACAAGGAAGCTACCCAATGGAGCCTTTCCTTGAAAGAAGTACCGGAACCAGGGAGCTGCTACAGAGAAAGTCCCCTAGCAGCACTGCCCATGGACCCTAGATCTGTCATTTCCAGTCACCTCTCCAGCATCTCCCAGAGCTTCATCAGAGTGCAGCATTCACTGTCTTCCCTGTAAGTAGGAACCCAATATCAGATTTGCAAGTTGACAGTGGAAGAGCAAATGGTCTGGGTTTTGCCAAAGCTCATTTCCAAACCTTACTGGAGAAGTTCACAGCATTTCCCAAAATGAACAGGCAGCAAGAAGAGAGGACTCAATGGTGCCCAGATAGATGGAGATTGGGGGGAGAAGCTCAGAAAGTTTTGCAGGGCAAGTGACAACTGGGCAGACTCTTCATAGACCAAAGAGACAAGGAAAGGAGCAGGCAGGAAGCCATGCACAGACTGAAGAAACAAACCAGGACTAGGCTACAGAGCACTCAGTACAGACACTCAAGAGTTTGAACTTTATCACGTGGGTGACTGAGAGTCCCTGGAGGATGTTAAGCATTAGAGAAACATAATAATAACCATTTCATTTTGCTGAGATCCTTCTTCATCAGTACTGTGGAATATAGATAAATTATGGGCCTCATAGAGAGCAGAGGCCAATCAGTAGAACAGTAGAAAATTATAGGTAATACTATAATGACAGATTGCCACACACTATAACAAAGTTTTTAGCCCCCAAAATAAACATTGCACCCACATGTCAACCTTTGAGAAGGTTCACAGGTATCAATAATTTTTGCAAAGGTGAGCTTCCTCCAGGGACCACCACCTTCCAGTAATTGGACAAAATGGCAAACACAAATAGGAAGACAGCAGTCACTGGATACATGTCCTCTAGATTAGTGGTTCTCAACCTTCCTAATGCTTTGATATTTTAATACAGTTCCTCACATGGTGATCCTCAACCATAAAATCATTTCATTGCTACTCTATAACTGTAATTTTGCTGCTGTTATGAATCATATTATAAATATTTGTGTTTTCCAATGGTCTTAGGAGACCCCTGTGAAAGGGTCATTTGACCCCCTCAAAGGGGTCACAACCCACAGGTTGAAACCACTGTTCTAGACTGATTAGATAACATGTTATTGCTCTTTGGCCACATACATGTGAATCTACAATAAGGATGATACTATGAACACCAAGGGAATGGGTAGTGTTCAAGAGAAACACCCCATAAATGTTTCCATGGCAAAGCTGGAAGAGTCTACAGTGGCACCCAGCATGCTGTTGGCAAAGTTGTAAACAAGTAAGTTAAGGGCAAAATTCTTGCCAAGAAAACTAATGTGCATACTAACCACATTAAGCACTCTGAGATCCAAGAGAGCTTTCTGGAATAAGTGAAGGAAATGATCAGAAAAAGACAAGTCAAAGAGAAGGTAACAGGGCTCCACTTCCACTTCTGCTCCAGCCTGCTCTGCCCAGAGCACAGCCTGAGCTGTTGGGGCCTGCTCGCTGGGGATTCCTGGCTTAGGGGGAGGAGGCTCAAACAAACACAACAATGAAGAGATGAAAAGAGAGAGAAAAATCTCACAAAGAGCAATATGCAGTGCACACTGGGGCTTCAGCAATGTGCAGTGTGCACTGGGGCTTCAGCGATGTGCAGTGTGCACTGGGCTTCAGCGATGCGCAGTGTGCACTGGGGTTTCAGCGATGTGCAGTGTGCACTGGGCCTCAGCAATGTGCAGTGCACACTGGGGCTTCAGCGATGTGCAGTGTGCACTGGGCTTCAGCGATGCGCAGTGTGCACTGGGGTTTCAGCTATGTGCAGTGTGCATTGGGGCTTCAGTGGTGTGCAGTGTGCACTGGGCTTCAGCGATGCGCAGTGTGCACTGGGGTTTCAGCTATGTGCAGTGTGCATTGGGGCTTCAGTGATGTGCAGTGTGCACTGGGGCTTCAGTGATGCACAGTGCACACTGGGGCTTCAGCGATGCGCAGTGCACACTGGGGCTACAGCGATGCGCAGTGTGCACTGGGGTTTCAGCTATGTGCAGTGTGCATTGGGGCTTCAGTGATGTGCAGTGTGCACTGGGGCTTCAGCGATGCGCAGTGCGCACTGGGGCTTCAGCGATGCGCAGTGCACACTGGGGCTTCAGCGATGCGCAGTGCACACTGGGGCTTCAGCAATGTGCAATGTGCACTGGGGCTTCAGCGATGTGCAGTGTGCAGTGGGGTTTCAGTGATGTGCAGTGCACACTGGGGTTTCAGTGATGCGCAGTGCACACTGGGGCTTCAGCGATGTGCAGTGTGCACTGGGGCTTCAGCAATGTGCAGTGTGCACTGGGGCTTCAACAATGTGCAGTGTGCACTGGGGCTTCAGTGATGCACAGTGCACACTGGGGCTTCAGCGATGTGCAGTGTGCACTGGGGCTTCAGTGATGTGCAGTGCGGACTGGGGTTTCAGTGATGTGCAGTGCACACTGGGGCTTCAGCGATGTGCAGTGCACACTGGGGCTTCAGCAATGTGCAGTGTGCACTGGGGTTTCAGCGATGTGCAGTGCACACTGGGGCTTCAGCGATGTGCAGTGCACACTGGGGCTTCAGCAATGTGCAGTGTGCACTGGGGTTTCAGCGATGTGCAGTGCACACTGGGGCTTCAGTGATGTGCAGTGCACACTGGGGCTTCAGCAATGTGCAGTGCGCACTGGGGCTTCAGTGATTTGCAGTGTGGACTGGGGTTTCAGCGATGTGCAGTGCACACTGGGGTTTCAGCGATGTGCAGTGTGCACTGGGGCTTCAGCAATGTGCAGTGTGCACTGGGGCTTCAGTGATGTGCAGTGTGCACTGGGGTTTCAGCAATGTTCAGTGTGGACTAGGGTTTCAGCGATGTGCAGTGTGGACTAAGGTTTCAGTGATGTGCAGTGTGCACTGGGGTTTCAGCGATGTGCAGTGTGCACTGGGGCTTCAGCAATGTGCAGTGTGCAGTGGGATTTCAGTGATGTGCAGTGTGGACTAGGGTTTCAGCGATGTGCAGTGTGGACTGGGGTTTCAGCAATGTGCAGTGTGCACTGGGGCTTCAGTGATGTGCAGTGTGGACTAGGGTTTCAGCGATGTGCAGTGTGCACTGGGGTTTCAGCTAGCAGGTTTAACTTCAGCTGTTCTTAAACATGCTCAGCACTCCATGAGCTCTCCAACGTTTTGACTGAGTACTTTCAATTGCACATGACCTGAAAGAGTCTATCACCAGACAGACCTGGTGCTATAGACCAGTGTTTCTCTAGGCATGGGTAGAGACAAGATATTATGCTTTCTTCTTCTAGGACTAAAATGTTTGTCAAATACAATGATAATAACTTATTAGGAAAACATGAAAAAAGCTAAGGATATTAAATATAAGACCCCTTTCTAATCCATTCATCAAACAATCCCATCAAATTGTTGTTGGTGTTAGTAACTCTTCTCCCCAGCCACTACTGCAGACTAGCAGCACTTTAAGCCTGGCGTGAATCTGCAGTCCACACTATGAGCAGCACTGGCCACATGGACAAAGCAAGGGGCACAACAATGCAGGAAAAGCTGATAATCTGATCGTCCCCAACTTCAGCTTTTCCATTTCAGAAGACAAGGACGGTACTAAAAGCAGCATGTGAAAGCAGTCAGCAACAAAGCCTAGCTTTGTACCATGAAACATTCTTTTTTTTAAACAAGGCACAGTTTTTATTAGATTTGGGTCATTGGGGTATTTTCCTCCTACATCACTTTGCTTTCAGCAACCACTAAGACCAATGTTTAAACATGTTAGCACTGATGAGCAATGCCAGAAAAAATATAATCAAACAAAGCGACTAAATTAATAATTTATAGACTAACAACTATGTGAAAATATAAGGCATGGGGAATTAAATTAGAAAAAAGCCTTAATCCAAATTAGAGTGTGTCTCAATTAAATTACATTCCCCAACAGTGTTGTAAGTTTAGTTAAAGCCAGTAGCACTGTGGTGACCTTAACATCACTAATGGTAACTTGACTTGGAGCATGTGGTATATTTGAAGCCCTGTATAAATACTTACATACATGTTCCCCTTAAGCTCACTTAAATGGTAAAAAGACTCCAGGTTTCTCTTTTTAATGTAAGATAATGGTTATTTGTCTAACATTTGTTAGGCTTCAGAGACTTAATCATTTAAAAAAATTAAAGATTTTTGCTTTAAAAGTGTGTGTGTGTCTGTGTGTGTGTGTGTGTGTGTGTGTGTGTGTGTGTGTGTGTGTGTGTGTGTGTACATACAGGTGCCCATAAAGATCAAAAGAGGGCATTGGATCCCCTGGAGTGAAAGTTACAGGCAGTTATGAGCCTCCCAACATGGCTGTTGGAAACTGAACTGCAGTCCTCTGCAGAAGCAGAAAAAACTCTTAGCTGCTGAGCTGTCTCTCCAACCACAACTTTCTCTCCTTTACTCTATCCTATAACAATCCCAAACGATGAACATTAGATTCTCCCAGTTTGAGAACATTGAGGTTCAGAGGGGCTAAGTATATAGTGTCCTGCAGCCTGCCTGGATCATTCAGCTTCGGTAGAACTGGTGAAAACTCTCTCTCTCTCTCTCTCACTCTCTCTCTCTCTCTCTCTCTCTCTCTCTCTCTCTCTCTCTCTCTCCTCTGTTGGGAGGAGGTTGGGATTTTTGAGATGGGATCTTGTAATGTAGTCCTGGCTAGCCTGGAATTCCATGTGTAAACCAGGCTGGCTTAGAATGTGGCCATTCTCATGACTTCTGCCTCCAGAATGCTGGGATTGCAAGTATTTGTCATGACACCCAATTAGTTTCCCTTAATTGTAACATCTGCATAACATTCAGAACTGGGAAATTACCATTGCTTCCATGAAGCTGGAGACCAGTATTTGAATGTTGTCAGCTTTTTTGTTCTGAGATCCATAATTCCTTGCAGTTTCATGTCTTGGGCACCTCTACTCTGTGGCAGGTCCTCCTTTCAGATTTTTGAAGGTTTCCTAGTGAGCAGTCAAGGCTGTAGCTTGGAGGAAAACCACCTCAGAGAAGAGGTGCACCATGTCAGGGGACATGGGTAGATGTGTCTGATTGTGGGAATGTTCGTCTTCATAACATGAGCAAGGCATTGTCTGTCAGGTTTCTCTGCTCTAAGTTACTATTTTCCCTTCATCATAACATTTCTTTGTCACAAATCCTTATTTGAAGGAAGCTATTTTAAGGATGTTCTACCAGCCTTTTAACCTTGGCTGAGCATCTCACCAGTTTCTGGATTTATGGCGCTGACTTTCAGAGTTAGCCTCTGTGTAACTGTTGGAAGAGAGTGGGGTGTACTATCAAAGATGCTAGATGTTTCCTGGGCAACTCAGGAAAGAGAGATGAAAACCTAGGATAGCTCCATGGGAAAAAAAAAGAACCACCCCATCAAAGCTTGAAAAGAAATTCTGAACTGTGCAATAATCCTTTTTTGCTTTTCATAATTAGCCCCACTTACCCTCAAGTTTGGGAGAGGCATGTGGCCTTCCAGCTAAGTGTAGTCCTGTTACTCTCTTCTCGACAATGGCAGGTAAGCAGGGCATGCTGTGTGACTTTCCTTTACAAAGCTTCTGACACCGCTGCAGGCCACAGGAAAATGCAAAGGAATTCAGATACTATCACAAAAGCTACTACTTGAAAAAGTCAAGAACTTTTCTGAAAGTCGAGTCATGGCTTAAGAAGTCTTGGTGATATTTTAACATTTGTATATATATTAGCTGGTTCCTATAATGATTTTCTTGGGTGCTATGTGTGCTTCCAAGAACTCCTAACAGTGTACTTATCTAAAATACCTATCAAGCATCCAAGGCCAAATGTTCTCCTGAACTAAGGTAACACCCTTATGGACACAACACTTGTCTCCTAGGTCAGGTGGATAGCTTTATTTCTTGTGCAATTTAAGCTGAGACCCTCCTTTCTTATACAGCCTTGCTAACATTAAAGACTCCTAACTTCTTACCTAACCACTTCTAGGAATGTAGATTGAGCACGTAAATTCCCTTTCTGATATACCAACCGACATCAGCTCCCAGTTGACCTCCTCCTTTAACCACTCCCTTTTTGGGTTGTAAAAGAAAGCCTGATGGTCACTGCCTGAGGAAAATTCTTACCTGCCTTTATGACCCTGTTAGAATTCAAGCCTGGTGACCTTGCTCTGCCAGAGAATCCTCTGCTATTGCTTGGGTTTATAACTGAATATCTCAGAGACTTGGGGAGAACTAAGAGGTATAAGGAGACTTAGAGGAGGTTTTGGATGAAAGAACTTGAAGATGAGGTAGAAGATGACGAAGAACCAGGTGGGTAAGAATGAGATGAGAAGGACCTAGATGAGGCAGAATGAAGATAAGAGAATTAAGATAGAACTTAGAGGAGCCAGCAGATAAATGTAGAAAGAAATCAGGCAACAAAGGAGCTATGCATGAGAGCAGAATAGAATAAAGGGTATGGACTAAGGAGTTTCATGTATGTAGATTCATTTCCTATCATCAAACATTAATTGTCAGCTGGTTGTAGCTGGGCCTTGGGAGAGGACTATAGAGGGGCAGGACCCCCATAGTCTTTGTTATGACACCCTCCACACACATTCTTGCCTTTGATAATGACCTTAGAAAACAGCTTTTCAATCACATTTGTAACCTTGTGCCCCTCAACCCCCTGCCCCTGACATTGGCCAAAAGGTGTTTTAAGTGCATAAAGCTGTGCTGGATTGTAATGAAAGATAACTATTAAATTATTTAAAAGTAAATCTGTCTTGTTTTGCATTCTAATGCTGTGATACAATACCATGACCAACAGTAACTTGAGAGGAAACGTTTATTTCAGCTCACAGTTTATACTTCATCTTAAAGGGAAATCAGAACAGGAATCAAGGCTAGAACCTAAAGCAGGAACTGGAGCAGTGACTGTGAAAAACATTGTACACTGCCTTGCTCCTCATGCTCATGTTCAACTGCCTTTCTTATACCTCCCAGGACTACCTGCCCAGGGGTTAGCATCACCTTCAAGGCTAGGACCATCCACATCAATCATCAATCAAGAAAATGACCCACAGGCTTGCCTGTAGGCCAATCTGATGGAAACAATTCATCAATTAAGACAAAACACTAGCTTATGTCAACTTGACAAAGAAGCAACTAAGATAGAAATCTGTGGTATATCACTGTATGTAGTTCGGACTGATACATTACCTAAGAAAATCTAGCAGACTTCTAACAGGATGATTTCAAAGTAGTGGTGGCAGGAATAGTATTTTGAGTTACTTTCAGTCAATGTGATGTGCTGTAGAAATACCCGTGGCTCACTATTGTCAACAAATCAACAAATTATGACTTACTGTCCATAACTGAGGGAAATTTTGCATTTCTATTAGAGGTGCCCTACCTTAGTTTATGCATACTTTGAAATCAAAGACCCTAGATTAAAAACCTGTGCCCCAAGGGATTCCAGGGCAACATGACAGAATCTAAGACCCTGGATGACTCATAGAACTACCTGCCTGCCTCAGACTCCCACAAGTTCACCCCTGGAAAGCTACTTTAAGAAAAAGAATTGCCAAATTATTTGAACCAATCCATGCATCTCCTTGTTGTTAGCTGTTTTACTCTTCTACTCTTTAGCTCTTTTGGGGGCCTGCCACCCAGCTCCCAAATAAATCACACAGTCTCATTCTTACTTATAAATGTCCTGCCTTAGCTTGGCTTGTTTCTAACCAGATTCCCTTAAATTATCTCATCTACCTTTTGCCTCTGGGCTTTTATCTTTCTCTACTTCTGTATACCTTTCTTTCACTCTTACTTTGGGTGGCTGATGGTGAAGACTTGCATCCCGCTCTCCATCTCTCTCCTTCTTCTTTGATCCCAGATTTCTCTTCCCACTTATTTTCTCTGCCTGCCAGCCCCACCTATCCTTTCTCTCTGCCCAGCTGCTGGCCATTCAGCTCTTTAGCAGACCAATCAGATATTTTAGACAGGCAAAGCATCACAGCTTCACAGAGTTAAACAAATGCAACATAAAAGAATGCAACACATCTTTGCATCATTAAAATAAATGTTCCACAGCATAAACAAATGTAAGACATATTAAAACAATATTCCACAACACCTCCTATTCTGTACACATCTTGTAGTTGTCATAGCTGAGCTTTCTAACTCAGTCACCCTCAATTTTTTGGCCTTGGGTCCCCTTGATAATCTTGGAAGTTATTGAAGACCTCAAAGAACATTAACATGAATAATATATATCAACACTTACCATATTAGAAATTAAATATGAGATTCAAAAAAGTTTAATTAATTAAAAATAGCAATAATAAAACAAAATATTAATATAAATAACTTTTTGTGGGAAAAAAATAACTGTTTTCCAAGACAAAAAATGCCAGTGAAAAGAAAGACTAGGCATTATTTTACATTTGAGGAAATCTCTTATTGTCTGTTTTAATGGAAGACAGCTGAGTTCTCATAGCTGCTTCCTCACTAAGCATGTGTTGCCATGTGGTTTGGGTTGGAGTATGTGAAGATTTACACAGGTATGTAGCTAGGGAGAGAATAGCTTAACAGCCCTTTGGGTAGTGGTAGACCTGCTTTTTGATAGTATGCTTAAGCTTGATGATTGGTAGTTTCTTAAACATTTCTCAAAATGTAGAACCTGGGAACACATCAATAATCTTACATATATTGATGTTAAAAAATTCATTGTTTTCTCTTGCACTGTGAATGTATTATTTACCCATGAACAATTTTGTAACCTTATGAGAGGGTCATTTTGAAAATGGTAGTTCACTGAGTTCTACAGAACTTTCCAATGTTAATACTTTGAGTAGCTTCACCATCAGTCTCATTTTGACAAGTTTCTCACATAGGAAGACTGCCAGGCTCATGGTGGTAGATACAAAATCTTCCAAAATTACAATGTTCACTAAAAGCTCAAATGTTATCATTGGCAACTCCTACTGTCAGTTGTTTTCCTTGAAGTGACAGAGAATGTCTGCCAATTACTATAGCCTGTCTGTCAGTCTTTCTTTCCAGTAAGAATGGTTTTCCATAAAAAAATGGCTAATTCAGCTCCCAACCCAAACAGTTGTATACGGCTTTTTATAGGAACAGTATCATGCTTTACTAAGCAGCAGGAATACATTATGTGAATTTTTTGTCACTAAACCTTAACTGTAATCCAAGGCTGAAAGTTAATTAATAATTTGTTTCTGAGGTTTGATGGTCAAGAGCACATACTGCTCTTCAGAAGACCTGAGTTTGGTTCCCAGCACCCATGTTGGGCTGCTCACGGTTACTAGTAACTTCAGCTCCAGGATAAACTAAAATAATAATAAACTAATAAATAAAACTAATAAACTAATAAATAAAATAATAAACTAAAATAGGGACTGAAGAGATGGGTTAGAGGTTAAGAACAGTTAATGATCTTCAGGGGATCCCAAAACTCACATGACAGTTCATGGCCTTCTATAACTTCTAGTTATAGAAGGTCTAGGCTGTCTTCTGGCCTCCTTAGGCATTGCACACACGTGGTTCATATACACACATACAGGCAAAACACTCATACACATTAAATAAACAAATAAATAAATCAGAAGAACTAACTCTTTATAAAATAATTCTACAGTTTATGAAAGGCACAAGTGAGACAAGCTTTTGCTTTTCTTTGCTCATCTGGTCACGTGAACACGCACACACAGTGTATCCACTCTCAAGTGCGACTGCCCTTTCTTTGGCATATGTTAATTTTACAAAGGAAGAAGTGTAGCTGCAAGTTTCTCAATCCTGCCTGGCCCCAGGGTCCTGCAGTCACTTATAAAATAATCACTCAGAGGCTTATATTAATTACAAACTGTATGGCCTATGGCTTCAGCTCCCTGATTAACTCATTCATATTCATCTATATGTTGCCACATGGCCATGACATTACTGGTCTGCTGGCATCTTGTTGCTCCTTGGGTGACAGTTGGTGTCTCTCTCAACTCTGCCATTCTTCTCTTCATATTTCTGCTTAGATTTCCCGCCTGGCTGTAAGCTTTCTTGATATAGGCCCAAATAGCTTTGTTTATTATCCAATGGGAGCCACACATTGCTGCAGGCCACAGGAAAATGCAATGAAATTCAGTTACTATCACAAAAGCTACTACTTGAAAAAGTCAAGAACTTTTCTGAAGGTCAAGACAATGACTTAAGAAGTCTTGGTGATATTTTAGCTTTTGTATATATATTAGCTGGTTCCTATAATGATTTTCTTGGGTGCTATGTGTGCTTCCAAGAACTCCTAACAGTGTACTTGTCTAAAATACCTATCAAGCATCCAAGGCCAAATGATCTCCTGAACTAAGGTAGCACCCTTATGGACACAACACTTGTCTCCTAGGTCAGGTGGATAGCTTTATTTCTTGTGCAATTTAAGCTGAGACCCTCCTTTCTTATACAGCCTTGCTAACATTAAAGACTCCTAACTTCTTACCTAACCACTTCTAGGAATGTAGATTGAGCACGTAAATTCCCTTTCTGATATACCAACCGACATCAGCTCCCAGTTGACCTCCTCCTTTAACCACTCCCTTTTTGGGTTGTAAAAGAAAGCCTGATGGTCACTGCCTGAGGAAAATTCTTACCTGCCTTTATGACCCTGTTAGAATTCAAGCCTGGTGACCTTGCTCTGCCAGAGAATCCTCTGCTATTGCTTGGGTTTATAACTGAATACCTCAGAGACTTAGAAGGAAGAACTGAGAGGTATAAGGAAGATTTTGACCAGAGAGAACTTGAGGATGAGATGAAAGATGAGGAAGAGCCAGGTGGGGAAGAACGAGATGGGCTAGAACGAGATGAGAAGGACCTAGATGAGGCAGAATGAAGATGAGAGAATTAAGTTAGAACTTAGAGGGAACAGCAGATAATGTAGGGAGAAATCAGGCAAGAAAGGAGCTAGGCACAAGAACAGAACTGAAGATGTGTACATAGGATTTTATCCCAGAGGAATAAAGTAGGCAGACAAAAGAGCTCAGTGTATTTAGATTCTTTTCCCGAAAATAATTCTTGCCATTCATAGTTTCTCTTCTGGCCCCTGGGAAGAAGATTATTAAGACTGGTCCTTTAATAATATTCGAGAACACATATTCACAGCATAGAGAAAGACATCCCACAGCAAAGAGGTTTCATTATGATATCTCCCAACCTTCTCATAATGCACCTTGATTAAAGTCACCTCTCCTATCATACTTTTTTAGTGTTCCTCCCCAACCTCTTTTCTCTTTGACATTCCAAATGCCACCACTGTCTTCCCAACTCTGGCTTTAGTTCACTTAACAAAATTCTCCCCAGTTTCACCAATTTTCCAGAAAATAGCATGAGTTCCTAATTTGTTAGCTTGGTTATTTGGAACAGTGCAGCAATAAATGTGGAAGTATTTGATTGTTTGTGATATATACTCCAAAGTGTACCATTGTCCTGATTTCTTCTGAGGAGCTAGCAAATTTTCCTGTCATTGTTTTTATATCATTATTGCAAATGTCAATACACTTAAAAGACAAAATCTTAGAATTGTGGAAATGACTTGTGAAACACCTGAAAGCGTTTCCACATACCCACTAGGGTCAGGAGCTACATTAACAACTACTCCACCTAATCCATCTCACAAGACCTAAGTGGACAGCCAAGTGGATGGAAACTGATGGGGGCAAGGAAGCCCAGGATATAGCTGTTGGGGTGACTGTCAATGCCCTAGGCCATAAACCAGGGTCATGTCAGTCCCTAAGCCACCTCATCCACTGGCTGCCTCCTGGACACCAGCTCCTGAGCCTTTTCAATCTCCCTGGATTCATGTGTCAATGTCTTAACCAGCAGAAGCAGCCCTCAGATACATAGTATAAAATTTTGTCTTAATTGTTCTTATTGTTGCATCATTTCCTACACATGCCATCTCTTTCCCCAAGTTCCCCTGAATCTTCCTTCACTACTACCCTGTTCATCTGTTTTTCAGTGAGATGGGTAAGATTACATACAGCAGGAACCACCTGGCAGAGATGGGTCCCAGAGTCAAGGTGTCTTTATAACACCTGGAATCGCAAATTGTCCACATTCTTTCTGGGTGGATAAACATAAGCTAGAACCTAGTGTTTCTGGAATTTGACATGCATTAGGGGGCTTATTAGAGCACAAGCAGTTTCTGATTCAATAGACTGGGTGTGGAATCTGAAAAAAAATAAGATATGGTCACACTATGTAGCTATGGCTAGCCTGGAACTAATTATGACTGGGTTGATGTTGAACTCACAGATATCTGCTTGCTTCTGCCTCTGTCTCAGTTGAGATTAAAGGCATGAACCAATATGCCCAGAAGGATCTAGATTTTTTTTAAACATCTATTGATTTCCCAAGTGAAGTTAATGGTGCTTTCCAGGGTAATATACTTTGAGGTTAATGTGAAGTTCCAGAACTGTCAAGACTCGAGGTCCTGACTCCCATCACACAAGCCGAGAGTTGGGAAAAATAGAGATAAAGATAAGAAATTTAATTATAGAGGGAAAGAATAAGGGGAAATGAGGGGGAGAGAGATCATTTTTACATTGTAGTATTAGGAATTGAAACCAGGGCCCTGCACATGCTAGACAAACGCCCTACAAGCCATGGCCTGTGCCCTTGGCTGTTTGAGACAAAGTCTCACTATGTGGCTCAGTCCTGATAATGTAGACATGAGATTCACAGACTCTGTCTTGGAAGTTCCCAGTCACTATGAAAAACCTCTAGAATGCTTGAAACCCAGCCACAGGCCCATTTTTAGGCTTCATGAAATACTCTAGATTTTTATTGCAAAATGTGAGTTAAAGTTCAACTCAGAGAATTCTGCGTGATAGACCTTCCCAGGACCAATCCCACAAGAACTGGATTCTCCCTATGGCTTTATTTGAAGCCCCATGTCTAGGTAATGGCAATAGAAGGATATTATGAAGCCTCTCAAAGACAAGAACTGTGTCAAAGCTGCTGGTCCAAGAGATGATATGCCCAGACCCAGAAACAACAGTGTTCTTAGCTGTATTGTGGGTGAGGAAGCTGGCTTTGGATGGGAAGGCAATGGTTGGATTTAGCTGAGCTATTTGCTGATCAACACTAAGCCAGTTCCCTAAACTATAATTCCTCATCTATAAAAGTGACAAATGACCAGAGGAACCACCTCATAGCATTTGCTCTGGTTTGAATGCTTTGTGTTCCCTTCAAATTCACATGTTGAAACTTAATCCCTGATAATATAGTATGAAGAGGTGGAGACGGTGTCTGAGACATAGCTTTCATGAAGAATGGGCCTATGAAAGAACTCCTAGGGGGTGTCTTCCCTTCTGTCTTCCCACCTTTCCATCCCTAGAAACAGTGTTTTTCTGCTCCAGAAGATTCAGCAACAGTGCACCAAGAAGGAAGGAGAGACCTGGCCGTCCTCAGAATTGGAACCCACGAGCACTTTGATCTTGGCCACATTTTCCAGAACTACAAGAAGTTCATTTGTTTTTATACATCACCCAATCTCAAATTTCTGGTTATAGTAGCAGGGTCAGATTAAGATCATTTTCTCTGACCATTCAATGACCGGATTAGCATAGTGTCTGATATGCAGCAAGTGCTTGGCAAATGTGGGCAATGCCTCTTATTTCTTTTGTTTGTTTTAAATTGTTTTCTTGCCGGGCGGTGGTGGCGCACGCCTTTAATCCCAGCACTCGGGAGGCAGAGCCAGGCGGATCTCTGTGAGTTCAAGGCCAGCCTGGGCTACCAAGTGAGCTCCAGGAAAGGCACAAAGCTACACAGAGAAACCCTGTCTCGAAAAACCAAAATAAACAAATAAATTGTTTTCTTTGACTTTTTAAAAAATTGTATGTGTATGGGTATTTTGCTTGCATGTAAGTCTGTGCACCATGTGCATACACTGCCTGCAGAGGCCAGATGAGGATGAGATCCCCTGGAACTGGAGTTGTAGATGTTTGTGAGTTGCCTTGTGTGTTCTAAGAATCAAACCTAAGTACCCTGTAAGAGCAGTCAGTGCTTCTAATTACAGAGCTCTTCAGATTCTGGTTTTTATTTCCTGTTCTTGGCCTTTCCCACTGTATTGAAAATGAAATTCATGATTCTAGACCCTCATCTCCCACCTTCTTGTCTTGAGGGTTTGCATTTTGTGTTTAATCTCTACAGATGTATTTTCTCATGAACATTTAGCTTCTCTTTGCAATTCAAGCTCCAAGGGTGCTAGCTGGTGATTTCAGTCAAAGGTAATTCATGCCCTCCAATACTGGGGGTGTCTCTGATTCTTTTGCCTGCTCTTGAGACCCTTTTCCTCCTACTAAGTTGCCTCATGCAGTCTTGATATGAGGTTTTGTGCCTAGTCTTATTGTAACTTGTTATACTGTGTTCAGTTGATATCCCTGGAGGCCTGTTCTTTTCTGAAGGGAAATGGAGGAGCAGTGGATCTAGGGGAGAGGGCGGGTGGGGTGTTGGGTGGGAGTAGTGGAAGGAGGGGAGGCTGTGGTCAGGATGTATTGTAAGAAAGAATAAATAAACATTAAGAAAGATAGTGTGGTAGGGGTTGTGATATAGTGTGGAGATGGGAGATGGCATCTCTTCTACTTCTGTAGGGTTACAGACAACCTGTGCTGTTGTACTTCCCTCTTGTTCCTCCAGTTACTGAACAGAGGCAGCTCAAGGACTCTGTTTAAAGAGGAAGGATGGTTACAAGTCCAAAGCCAGGCTGTCTAGAGCTGGGAATGTTGTGCAGTCTGCAAACCATGCATACTGGACACACACAGACTTAAGTCTGATCTCTGTAAAAGGCTGGCTGGGTGGAAGGCAGTTGTAACCCCATTACTATGGAGGAGGAAACAAATGGCTCCTCTGGCCTCCATCCACATGTGTGTATACATATCTGCATGAGCATGCACACACATGTGCATCTATGCACACTTGAGCATTTACACACACACACACACACACACACACACACACACACACGAATAAAATTAGCATCTGATCACGGTCCACTTACACACCAAATGTTGCATTAACATAACTGTGTTCAGGAAGCTAGATCATTCGGTGCTCAAGCCTCACAGCTTCAGCTTCCTCAGCTCTTTAATAGCATGGCCTCTTAGAGAAACCTCACCCACCACACTTGTACTTGGGTGCTTCACGTTTTGATGTTTGTGTTCTTTACAGCTGCCATTAGGAATCATATGCAAAAGCAAATGCAGAAATAGTAATAGAAGTTTGTGTTTTCCACTCAATATTGGCCATCAGGAATCTAAGAATTAAATTTGTGTTTTAACATGACACTTAATTACACCCCTGTCTGTGGTGCTTATAAAAGTTTTTCTTGTTTTATGTTTATAACTTAATTTTAAATTCTTTTTTTTAAAATCCCCCCTCCACTTACATATTAGTTTTCCATTGCTGCAGACCAAATCACCACGTTTAATGACCAGCAGCATCCCCCTATTTTTATTATTTCTATGGTCAGGATTCTGTATACAACCTACCTGGTTCTGTACAGCTCTCACAAAACTACAATGTGAGAATGAGCTAGCCAACATTCCTTTATAGAGCTCAAGGTCAAGTGATTGTTGGCAAAATTCCACTTCTGTGTGGTGCTAGGAATGAGGTCTTTGCTTTCTGGCTGTCAACCAGAGGTCACTCTCAGCTCCATGGAGACCCTACCAGTCCCTTGATACCTGATATACTACAAGGCAGCTTAATTCTCACAACTACTAGAAGAGCCTCTCCAGTTGGAAAGACGAAGTCTATGATGCCATATACTGTAAGCTGATGATCAAGGAAGGAACTATCCCTTGGCCGGATGTAGTGTCACAAACCATTAATCCCAGAAAAAAAGTAGAGGCAGAGTCAGGCAGATCACAGTCCAGGTCAGCTAGAGCTACATAGTGAGACCTTGTCTCAAAAGAGAGAGACTTTCCTATTATGTCCTTTTGCATATGCAAAGAGACAATGAAATTATCTGTCATGTGTGCCCAATCTCTTTGCCTTTGAACTATACCACTGTTGTGGTAACAAACCCAGGTTTATGCCTGCTAGAAAATGACATAGTGTGTAGAGCAAAGATAAGCTACCATCTTGGCCAAGCCTACACATTTAGCCCTCAGTTGGCCTATCAGTTGACCTAGTATCCATGAATGAGCATATCCAAGACCAGGAAATCCTGATCCAGACCAATTGAACTTCTCTGTCAATTTAGCAATTCTTTTTTTTTCTTTAAAATATTTATTTCTCTTGATTGGAAGGTAGACATAAGAGATAAGAAATTATTGTTATTTTCAGATACTAGTATTTAAGAGGTTTCATTCCACAGAAATATCTGATGTGTGCAAACGAACAATGGAAATATGACCAAACTTGAGTGTATGTCAAAAGACATTCAGGAGCACCTTGAAATTCCTGTTTCATATCTTAAATCACTAATAATGATTGTAGGATGCTTTCCATTTATGTGTCAAAATAATTTACATGCAAAAGACTAATAATGTGTGACCTGGAGTCCTGTCTACAATAAATAGAACAATAAAAAAATAGAAGCATAAAGTAGGAAAATAAAAGGTGTAAGCATTGCAGCTTGGATGGTGAGGTATCCTGGTGCTCAGGAGCCAAGGAATACCACAAAGCCATGGTAAGCACAGCAGCTTACAGTCCTGCTCCAGAGAAAGGTTTCTCCAAAGCAAGTGTAACAACTCTGCTCAGGCACCGGAGGGTTTCCCGGGCAAAGTTGTAACAGATCTGCTCCGCTCTGTTCTGGAGAAGCGTTACAGCTCTGCTCCTCTAGGGAAAGTTTCCCCAGCAAAAGTGTTACAGTTCTGCTCTGCTCAGCACCACTCTGAACGTTGTTACAGCTTGGCTCAACTCGGTGAAAATGTCACAATGCATAACAAACCTCTCTCAAGAGATTTATTGGAAAGTAAGAATCCAGGAGGGTGGTTGCGGTGGGTGAGAAACTGAAGCAACTGAACAGGGTACAGACCTTGCATAGGATTTCTTAGGGGAGGGGGAGCTTTTCAGAGTGGCTCGGGATTGGTAGATTTTTGTGGTCTGATTCTCATGCAAATTCAGGGATTGGTGGCATTTCATGCTCAGGGATTAGTGGGATTCTGTGCTCAGGGACTGGTGTGTTTTCAGGCTCAGGGATCTCAGGAATTGGTGGGATTCTGTGCTCAGGAATTGGTGAAATTCTGCAGCCTGACTCTGGGGAAAGAAAGCACAGGGATTGGTGGGGTTTCCAGCCCTGGTCCTGGGGTCAAGTCAGGGGCAGGGTGTTTTTCCTTGGTGCATTTCACCCTGCTGCTCTAGACACAGCCATCATAATAGAGGAATGTGCAGTTTCTCTCTTTTGCTATTTTTCAGCACAGAATAAACTTTAAAATAAATCCTAATGAAAGCACTAGTCAGTTATGTCAAGAAGAAAACGAAGTTTAATCTGAAAATGCTAACACAATCTAAGATTTTAGATATAAATTACTGTGTCGTGTCCTGTGGTAATACTATATCAAATTGCTTAAAGATAAATTGTACAATCAACTCTGAGTCTCTGCACATAGAATCTTTTTTGTAGATTACCATAGACAAGCGTTAAGTTCTAGGTTTTTATTATCTTTCTCTGTACCTTTTTTCTACATATATATATATATATATATATATATATATATATATCTACTACCTTTCACTCTTTTATTTGTATGCCTTTCTTTTCTATTGCTGTGGCAAAACACCATGACCAAGGCAGTTTACAAAAGAAAGCCTTTAATTTCTGGCTTCAGGGGATTAGAGTCCATTATGGTGGAACAAACAGCTGAGAGCTCACATCGTCATTCACAAGCAGGAAGCAGAGAAAACACCTTGGGAAAGGTGTGAGTCTCCAGACCTCAAAGCCCTCTCCCAATGACACACCTCCATCAAAGCCACACATCTTAATCCTTCCCATTTCTACCAACTGGGGACCAAGTATTCAAACACATGAGCATATGGGGCCATTCTCATTCAGCCACCGCACTATCAGTCATGGTATGCTAAAAGGATGGAAATTCAGTAAAATGCATAATTATTTATTCTGCTTCATACATGTATCAAGTGTTCCATTCAAGCAAATTTCCAGTGTGGTCTAAAAGTTATCTGAGCATCTTCAGTTAAAAAATAAAAAATACTATAATAATTTTCATATAAATCCTTCTAACATGTACTTTACAATTTATTTCCATATGACATAGTATTTTTTATTCCTTAAATAAAATTTTATATACAGCAAGCTTTAATAAATCTAATTTTGATTATGCAAAGGTGAAATAGGATTTCACAACTGAAGAAAGCAGCCTTGATAACTAACTATGCACACAGATGATTCTAAGAGTGAGCATTATGGGAATAATAAAGGAAATGGCATATATGTCTTTACAGAAAACTTTGATAGGCCAGTGAGATGGTGAGAAAGTGAGGACACTTGCCCCAAGACTGACAGCCCGAGTTTGATTCCCAAGACATGGTGGAAGGAGAAAACGAATTCTTTCAAGTTATCCCCTGACCTACAAATGTACATTGTGGCATGTCTTTACCTCATCCAAATAAGTAAACAAATGTAATAAAAAATGTTTTTAAAGAAGATAGGAAATATTTAGTTCATTTAGTAATCTGAGTGAAGGCTTTGTTGGGCTGAATCATTAGAACAAGAGGACTGGGTCTAGGGTGCAGAAAGTGAGGCAGTTGTCCTGGTACAAAACTTAAGGTACCAAAAAGTTCAGTTATCAATATTTGAAATACTTTAAAATATTATATAAACTCAAAATTAATGCAGAATTATCCATGATGAACAAAATGTCTAAATTTTAAATAAAGACTGGATCAGTGGCTGTACCATTTCATAGAACCTGAAGCAAAAGGAAAAATTAGTAAAAGATTATTCAGTTTGGTGACCAGGAGTCTGCTAAGAAGTTATACTGTTTCTTAAATTACAGTCTACTAAAAATAATGATAATGATGGTGATGGTGATGATGATGATTATGATCTCTTAAAATGGATATTTGTTGTTGTTGCTTGCCTCTTTTATAAAGTCACAACCTCAGCAGAATATTGAAGCAGACTACCTATCTATTGATGACTAGTTAATATAAATAGATCTTTTTTTTTAAATTACACTCATGATATTCATTAATTACACTCATGATATTAATCAAATTTGTGGTATTCATAGATTACATTCGCAGTATTCATTCAATTTTATATATATATATATTAAATTTTAAATGCCGAACGTCATTTATTGAAGGAGGGAGGAGGTCTTAAATACAGGCTTACAGCACAATGGGAGAACCCTGGACGGCAGAAGTTCACTACTGATGTTTTACAATCTTGCATCTAAGCTGTTAATGCCCATTATTCAGGATACACAGACAAGGAACTTCCTTAAGCATTCAGGAGGGTGGAACCTGTCAGGGAATTAGCATAGGGAGGATATCAAGGTCAAGGTCCGCAAGCAAGGCAACAGTTACCCAAAACAGGGGCCAGGGACCTACAGGTCCTCCTTTTATTAAAAAATGAGCTTCTGACTTGGGTTGCATGGTACATCAGCAGGTCACCTTACCCATCATAGAGATGCCTGCCCAGGCCACACAGGTGCTCTGTCTTAGGTTGGTGAGTGCCCCCCAGGCATTACACGTCTCTGAATACTCATTATCATACAGGCTCAATCGTGTGTGAGCTGCAGAGTTAACTGCTCCCAAAGATCTCAAAGTGGCACTGGGCTTGCAATCTGTGTGTTCAACACAGAAAAGACCAACAGAGGTCCTATCTCACCCATAGCCAGTAGGCTAAAGGCAACTGAGCCATTCCCTTCCTTAATGAGCCATACTGTACATTGGAGTCCTTGTAAGATAGTATCCCAAAAGCAACTGGAACGTGAGTTTATAAATTTATAATTTTCAAAGCCAATCGAGATGTATATAACTACTGAATTAAATTTGTCATGCCCAATAGAATGGAAGATTAACTAACTGTGGTAGCTACTTATGTTGCCAGGGTCTCCACTGTGTTAGCTGTAGTAAGCAATTATGAAATGGTAATCCCAGAAACAGTAGCAGCGGTGGCCGCCATTGCTATAACAGCAACAGCGGCAGCAGCAATGTCAAATTCTCTTTTGTAGTGTGTGGACATCCACTGGCATGGATACAACTCCAGTAACACCAACCGCCAAGGGCCATTTTTCTTGATCCCAGCATGACTTTAGCTGGCAGCTCTTCTGGAGAATCCAATCTCATGGCTACAGTTCCTAGGCTTACATTAATGCTTGAAAAAGCTGGCGATATTGGACTCTCAATCTGCATTGGCATCAGAAGGGTAGATTTTTTCATGAAGACCCATTAGGTCTCTGTCATGTTGGGCTTCAGCAGCAGCCACAGGGGGTGTTCCATGCACAGGAATCAAAAGAGGAACCTCATTGTCCTGAGGAAAGACATAAACAGAACCCCAGGGCCACGCCAACACTAGATCAGGTCTCCTCCACGTGCTAGTAGAAAGATCCTTCCATCGCTCCAGAGGGTGATTTGCAACAGGAGCCCTCCAGTGCTTATCTGCATCAGATACTCCAGCAGAATCCACCGATAAACTCCAGCAGAATCCACCAATAAAAATTTTTAAATATATAAAGCAAGGGAAAGACTAGATTGTGGAGAGGAATGATGAGTTTCTTGCTCTCCCTTTTTTTACTTTAGTAAAATGTTTGTTTGTTTGTATGTTTGATATTTCAAAATTTCCTTTTATTTTTATTTATTTTTTATTGTTTAAAATTAATTTATTTTTCTATTATCAGCTTGATACAGTACGTATTTTTATTTTAATAGTGAGATGTTTCATTGAGGCTTGCTCAGTAATTGAGTAAAACCAAAATTTATTATAAGCCACAGTCGTTCTAGGGACCTCCATGGTATATATATATATATAGACTCCATGGTTCTGTGGGTTGTAGTCTGATTGTTCTTTATTTTATATCTAGAATCCACTTATGAGTGAGTACATACCATGTTTGTCTTTCTGGGTTTGGGTTACCTCACTCAGGATGATTTTTTCTAGTTCCATCCATTTGCCTGCAAATTTCATGCTTTCATTGTTTTTCTCTACTGAGTAGTACTCCATTGTGTATATGTACCACATTTTCTTCATCCATTCTTCAGTTGACAGGCATCTAGGCTGTTTCCAGGTTCTGGCTATTACAAACAGTGCTGCTATGAACATAGTTGAGTATGTATCTTTATGGTATGAATCAGCATTCCGTGGGTATATGCCCAAGAGTGGGATGGCTGGGTCTTGAGGTAGTTCAATTCCTAATTTTCTGAGCAACCGCCATACTGATTTCCACAGTGGTTGTACAAGTTTACATTCCCACCAACAGTGGAGGAGTGTTCCCTTTGCTCCACATCCTCTCCAACATTGACTGTCATTGGTGTTTTTTATCGTAGCTATTCTGACAGGTGTAAGGTGGTATCTCAGAGTCGTTTTGATTTGCATTTCTCTGATGATTAAGGATGTTGAGCATTTCTTTAAATGTCTTTCAGCCATTTGTAGTTCTTGTTTTGTGAATTCTCTGTTTAGCTCTTTAGCCCATTTTTTAATTGGACTGTTCAGTATTTTGATGTCTAGTTTCTTGAGTTCTTTATATACTGTGGAGATCAATCCTCTGTCAGAATTGGGGTTGGTGAAGATCTTTTCCCATTCTGTTGGCTGTCTTTTTGTCTTATTGACTGTGTCTTTTGCCCTGCAAAAGCTTCTCAGTTTTGAGAGGTCCCATTTATTAATGGTTGTGCTCAGGGTCTGTGCTGTTGGTGTTTTATTTAGGAAATGGTCTCCAGTGCCAATGCGTTCAAGAGTGCTTCCTACTTTCTTTTCTATTAAGTTTAGTGTAACTGGATTTATGTTGAGGTCCTTGATCCTCTTGGACTTGAGTTTTGTGCATGGTGACAGATATGGATCTATTTGTAATCTTTTACATATTGACATCCAATTATGCCAGCACCATTTGTTGAAGATACTTCTTTTTTCCATTGTACAGTTTTGGCTTCTTTGTCAAAAACCAGGTGTTCATATGTGCATGGATTAATGTCAGGATCTTCAATTCAATTCCATTGGTCTGTCTGCCGGTTTTTATATCAGTACCAAGCTGTTTTTATTACTATAGCTCTATAGTAGAGTTTGAGGTCAGGGATGGTGATGCCTCCAAAGGTTGCTTTATTGTATAAGATTCTTTTAGCTATCCTGGGTCTTTTGTTTTTCCATATGAAGTTGAGTATTTTTCTTTCCAAGTCTGTGAAGAATTGTGTTGGTATTTTGATGTGGATTGCGTTGAATCTATAGACTGCTTTTGGTAAGATTGCCATTTTTACTATGTTAATCCTACCTATCCATGAGCATGGGAGATCCTTCCATTTTCTGATATCTTCTTCAATTTCTTTCTTTAGAGATTTAAAGTTCTTATCAAAAAGGTCCTTCACTTGTTTAGTTAGTGTTATCCCAAGGTATCTTATATTATTTGTGGCTATTGTAAAGGGTCATGTTTCTCTGACTTCTTTCTCAACCCTTTTATCATTTGTGTATAGGAGGGCTACTGATTTTTTTGAGTTGATCTTGTATCCTGTCACTTTACTGAAGGAGTTTATCAGCTGTAGTAGTTCCCTGGTAGAGTTTTTGGAGTCACTTATGTATACTATCATATCATCTGCAAATAGTGAAAGTTTGACTTCTTCCTTTCCAATTTCTATCCCTTTGATCTCCTTTTGTTATCTTATTGCTCTAGCTAGAACTTCTAGTACTATATTGAATAAATATGGGGAGAATGGACAGCCATGTCTTATTCCTGAATTTAATGGAGTTTCTCTCCATTTAATTTGAGTTTCTCTCCATTTAATTTGATGTTTGCTGTTGGCTTGCTATAAATTACCTTTATTATGTTTAGGAATGTTACTTGTATTCCTGATCTTTCTAACACCTTTATCATGAAGGGGTGTTGGATTTTGTCAAAGGCTTTTTCAGCATCTAAGGAGATGATCATGTGGTTTTTTTCTTTCAGTTTGTTTATATGGTGTATTACATTGACTGATTTTTGTATGTTGAACCATCTTTGCATCCCTGGGATGAATCCTACTTGGTCGTGATGGAGAATTTTTTTGATGTATTCTTGGATTCAGTTTGCCAATATTTTGTTGAGAATTTTTGCATCAATGTTCATGAGGGAGATTGGTCTGTAGTTCTCTTTCTTTGTTGCATCTTTGTGTACTTTGGGTATCAGGGTAATTATAGCTTCATAAAAAGAGTTTGATAGTGTTCCTTCTGTTTCTACTGTGTGGAACACTTTGAAGAGTATTGGTATTAGTTCTTCTTTGAAAGTCTGGTAGAATTCTGCACTGAAACCATCTGGTTCTGAACTTTTTTTGGTTGGGAGACTTTTGATGACTGTTTCTATTTCTTTAGGGGTTATTTGTCTATTTAGATGGTTTATCTGATCTTGATTTAATTTTGGTATGTAGTATTTGTCCAGAAAATTGTCCATTTCTTCCTGGTTTTCCATTTTTGTGGAGTACAGGTTTTTGAAGTATGATCTGATGATTCTCTGGATTTCCTCATTGTCTGTTGTTATGTCTCCCTCTTCATTTCTGATTTTGTTAATTTGGGTGCTCTCTCTTTGCCTTTTGGTTAATTTGGCTAGGGGTTTGTCTATCTTGTTGATTTTTTCAAAGAATAAATTCTTTGTTTCATTGATTTTTTTGTATTGTTCTCTTGTTTTCTATTTTGTTGATTTCAGCCTTCAATTTGATTATTTCCTGGCATCTATTTCTCCTTGGTGAGTTTGTTTCTTTTTGTTCTAGAGCTTTCAGTTGTGCTGTTAATTTATTGGTATGGGATTGCTCCATCTTCTTTATGTGTGCATTTAGAGCTATGAATTTTCCTCTTAGCACTGCTTTCATAGTGTCCCATAAGTTTGGGTATGTTGTACTTTCATTTTCATTGAATTCTAGGAAATCTTTAATTTCATTCTTTATTTCTTCCTTGACCCATTGATGTTTCAGGTGGGCATTATTCAGTTTCCATGAGTATGTAGGCTTTCTATAATTTTTGTTGTTGTTGAAGTCTAACTTTAAGGCATGGTGGTCCAATAAGATACAGGAGGTTATTCCAATTTTTTTGAATCTGTTGATATTTGTTTTGTGGCCAACATGTGGTCAATTTTTGAGAAGGTTCCATGGGGTGCTGAGATGAAGGTATATTTGGATGGAATGTTCTATAGATATCTATTAAGTCCATTTGAATAAAGGCCATTGAATAAAAGACCTAACATCTGTTAGGTCCTTTATTTCTTTGTTAAGTTTCAGTCTGGTAGATCTATCTTTTGGTGAGAGTGGTGTGTTAAAATCTCCCACTACTAATGTGTGGGGTTTGATGTGTGTTTTAAGCTTTAGTAGTGTTTCTTTTATGAATGTGGGTACTTTTGTATTTGGAGCATAAATGTTTAAAATCAAGACTTCATCTTGGTGGATTTTTCCTGTGATAAATATGTAATGCCCATCCTGATCTCTTTTGATTGATTTTAGTTTGAAGTCTATTTTATTAGATATTAGGATAGCTACACCAGCTTGTTTCTTAGGTCCATTTGTTTGGAAAGCCTTTTCCCAGCCCTTTACTCTGAGGTAGTGTCTGTCTTTGAAGTCAAGGTGTGTTTCTTGTATGCAGCAGATGGATGGGTCCTGTTTTCTTATCCATTCTGTTAACCTGTCTTTTTATATGTGAGTTGAGTCCATTTATATTGATGGATATTAATGACCAGTGATTGTTAATTCCTGTTGTTTTTTTGGTTTTTTTTTTTTTTTTTTTTTTTTTTTTTTTTTTTTTTTTTTTTTTTTTTTTGGTTTTTCGAGACAGGGTTTCTCTGTGTAGCTTTGCGCCTTTCCTGGAGCTCACTTGGTAGCCCAGGCTGGCCTCGAACTCATAGAGATCCACCTGGCTCTGCCTCCCGAGTGCTGGGATTAAAGGCGTGCCCCACCAACACCCAGCTAATTCCTGTTTTTGTTGTTGTTGTTGTTGTTGTTGTGGTGGTGGTGGTGGTGGTGGTGGTGGTGGTGGTGGTGGTGTGATGTCCTTCTTTGGTGTATGTTGGTGTGGGATTATCTATTGCCTGAGTTTTCATGGATCTGTTTAGCTTCTTTGGGTTGGATTTTCCCTTCTAGTGCTTTTTGTAAGGCTGGGTTTGTAGACAGGTATTGATTAAATCTGGTTTTATCCTGGAATATTTTGTTTACTCCACCTATGGTGATTGAGAGTTTTGCTGGGTATAATAGCCTGGGTTGGCATCCATGGTCTCTTAATGTCTGCATAAGTTTTGTCCAGGACCTTCTAGCTTTCATAGTCTCTATTGAGAAGTCTGGTGTTATTCTGATGGGTTTGCCTTTATATGTTACTTGGTCTTTTTCCTTTGCGGCTCTTAATATTTTTTCTTTGTTCTGTGTGTTTAGTGTTTTGATTATTATGTGGTGAGGGGACTTTTTTTTGGGGATCCAGCCTATTCGGTGTTCTGTAAGTTTCTTCTATCTTTATAGGCATTTCTTTCTTTAGGTTAGGAAAGTTTTCTTCTATGATTTTGTTGAATCTATTTTCTGTGCCTTTGAGTTGGTATTCTTCTCCTTCTTCTATCCCTATTATTCTTAGGTTTGGTCTTTTCATGGTATCCCAAATTTCTTGGACGTTTTGTGTTATGACTTTTTTGTCTTTAGTGTTTTCTTTGACTGACGAATCTATTTTCTCTATCATGTCTTCAGTGTCAGAGATTCTCTGTTCCATCTCTTGCATTTGGTTGGTTATGCTTGTTTCTGTAGTTCCTATTCATTTAGTCAAGATTTCTATTTCCAGCATTCCCTCAGCATGTGTTTTCTTTATTGTCTCAAATTCATTTTTCAGATCTTGGAATGTTTCTTTCATCTGATTAATTGCTTTTTCTTGGCTTTCTTTGATTTCTTCCAATTTTTTGTTCGTTTTTTTCTTCCATTTCTTTAAGGGAATTTTTTATTTCCTCTTTAATGGAGTTTTTCATTTCTACTTTATGGGAATTTTTTATTTATTCTTTAAGGACCTCTATCATCTTCTTAAAGTCATTTTTAGAATTGATTTCTTCTGTGTCTTCTGTCTTGGTATGCTCAGGTCTTGCAGGTGTAGAATCACTAGGTTCTGATGTTGCCATATAGGTCTTTATGTTGTTGCCTGTATTTTTGCACTGGCGTCTACTCATCTCTTTCTCTGCTCGGTGCAGGAGGTGTCTGTGTCTGAAAGTGCCTCTCTTGTTCTAATTTTTTGTCTTGGTTCACTAAGAGTTCTCGGTTAAATTGGTGCTGTTGGGCTGTTTCTTTGGAAGCAGCTGATCTCAGTTGGTAAAGTATATACTTATGATTCTGGTGATCTGGTTTGGTGGCTGGGCGGTGCCTTCTCTGTGTTCTCAGGTCACATTTTGCTCATTCATCAACTCCTCAGCTGATCTTGTTTCCTCAGATTTCAAACTGTAGGGATCTGAATCATTTCCCGGATGGATTTCAGCTAAGCAGGGTAGTCTCACCAACACCTCCAAGTTGTTGGGTTTCGCAGGATCAGCAGCTGGGCCCGGAGTTGGCCTCAGACATGGTGTTCAGATCCGTTCTGGTCCCATCCCATGGAGATAGCTTCTTCCCCGGGTGTTGGGATTAAATGCGTCCCTGTTCCCAGCTCTTGATTAAGAGCTTGTTTTCACTAACTCTTCAGCGAGTAATAGCTCAGTTTCTGGTCTTTATTGAAACTGTGTTATGGCTGCCACCCACCAGGCCTGCCTTCCTCTGCTGGCCACCACCGCCACTGCCATGCCTATCTCATAAATAGATCTTGAACCTATATCACTTACTCTCGTAGCCAATTGTGTTTACCTGTGGCCATGTCTGTGGGAGATTGTCTTGATTGATGCTTGTTGTGGAAGGACCCAGCTCATCATGGGCAGTATTATTAGTCAAGTATAAGAAAGTTAGTAAGCAAGCCAGAGAGTGAGCCACTAAGCAACATTGTTTCCTGGTTCCTACCTATAGGTTCCTGTCTTGAGTTCCTACTCTGTCTTCTCTCAGTGATGAACAATCTCCTCAAATTGTAAGGCAAATAAGCCCCGTCCTCTCAATTGCATTACATAGAATACTTTGATATAACAGCAGAATGAGACTATAGCAGTTATCCAAGGTGTTTTGGGACTATGAGAAAAGTTGAAGAAGGTATAGAAAAATGGAGCTATCAGTTCCCTGGATATTTGATACTGTATGAGCACATCAGGTATATTAGGTAACAGCACAAGAGATATTGGTATTAACAAGGCACTCAATGGCATGACCAACAAATTGTCATGCCCACTGAAAGGTTGCTATTCACCACTGTCTTGCACTTAGACCTCAGAAAACAATTTAAGCTCTGTTGACCTTTAAGTCCCCAACTATGAGTGAAAGAGGTAAACACTGAACTATATGTGGGGTTTATATGAAAAACCCTAACCCTTCAGGCTTACACCCCCCAAGCCCCAGGAGAATAAGGAACTAAAAAGAAAACTAGTTCCAAGGGCCACCTGACTCAGCTATTACTCAACCACCCCTGTAACAATGTAACAATGTAAAAAGATTTCTGTTAAGAGATGTGCTCAACTGTGACTGGGATAGTTGCAAGTGTTCCAGGAAGGACCACTGTGACCTTTGTGTAAACCCCCCTTGAGGTTTCAGGAAGAATGTACATGCAGACATGACTGTACTCACTCAGTGATCAGACCATGATTTTGTGAAACAAAATTGTATGGGAATTGTAATCTTATGGCTTTTGTGGGCTTTTCCTTTAAAAGCACCCATGTGGCTACAGTAAGATGCGACTCTTGCTCTTAGGAGCAGAGTTTGCCAGACTGTACAGCCGCATCAATAAACATCTCTTGCTATTGCATCAACTGGACTGGAGTCTGGGTTCTTGGGGTACCCACTTGAGACCCTAGATTTGGGGGGTCTAACATATGAAAATGGTAATCCAATTGTAACTGGTATAAAGAACTTAGATTTTCATATTAGAAAAAGGGTCAATAACTCACACAACAGGTTCTGGCTCCACGGAGGGTGTGGTAAGTAAAATCCTCTCTGATAGGCATGCAAGTAAGTAGAGGGAAGGGTCATGTTCCTATGCGGCTATCAGGTGTCAGTGACTGTTGGAGTCACCTCTAAGAGAGAAATAAATCCTTTGCTAGGTTATATAAATCCTTTGCTCAGTTGTCTCCAGGAGCAAAATTTGAATAGTCAGCTCTATGAGCCACAGTAAAGATCTGAACATCTAAGATGCCTCAGAGGGACTCAAGAAAATGGAATGTAGTCCTATTGATATGCTAGTGAGATTGCTCCTTCAGCTTGTACTCAGTCTTGGCGTTGTCACACTTTGAAAACAGTAAAACCAACATCAAGAGAAGAATACATTCAAACCTCCTTTGCTTATGAATGTCATACATGAACTGGTTCTTCCTCCCCTACCAAAGTCTTTTGCAATCCCCAGTTGCATTGGGGGCTAGTCACAGAATATCTCTTTTTTCTTTATCCCCCACCCCCAAAGACTTTTTTATTTTGGTACCTGCTATTCCCTGCTCTTAATGTCTCAGTTACTTGGTATTTATGATTCCCTATTTTTCTTTTGAGTCAGACTCACATGATAACTGAGTGAGCTGGATCTCGTTTTGCTAAGCATCTATAAAATGTGTTTCAAGAGGTAAAGAGACCATTTGAATGTACGCTGGCTGTTAGAAGATAGAAGGGAGATGTTGCTAATGGTGCTGTGGTTACATACGAAACTATCCTTATTTTTAGGAAATGCACGAGTCATTTTACATAGAATGTTTGGTGTTTGTAAGTTACTTCCAACAAGAAAAAAATAGAAGGTGAAGCAAAAGCATTAACAGTTGTCAAATTGAAATGGTAGGTTCACTAAATTGAGTTTCTTGTTTAGTCATTTTTTTAAAAAAATATTCAAGTATGGTGTTTTAAATATTTTATAAATTTTTGAGAACTTCACAAAATGTATTTTGATCATGTTCATCCATCTTCCCCTATCTCCTCCCAGATCCAATGTACATCCCTGCCTACCCAACTTCATATTTTCCTTTGTGTGTGTATGTTGTGGGGTCTGCCTTAGGGAGTAGCTGGCATAGCAGGAATTACATCTTCAAGAAAACTTAAACACACACATCCTCTGTGTCTCAGGCCAATAGCTCCTCAGGTAGGGGCAGGCTCCATGTCCACCTAGTTTCCCTTCCATGCTGAGATTTTGTCTGGTAAAGCATGATCTTAATTAATCTTATCAATAAAAAACAGGAGTCAAATATCAGGGTAATAAACTTAAAGATCAGAGAAGCAAAGGAACAGCCACTAGTGACTTCTTACCTCTCCAGATCCTCAGATCAAAAAGGAGTGAGATCCTGTCTCCACCAGTGTTATATTCCTGACTCTACCTCCCGTGTGCTAAGATCAAAGGTATGAGCCTTCCAAGTGCTGGGATTAAAAGTGTGTGACATCATGCCCAGCCTTTATGGTTAACTAGTGGCTAGCTCCACCCTCCGGGCAAGCTTTATTTGTCAGAACACAAACAAAATATTCCACATTTCCCCCTTTTTGTCTAAATAAAAAGCAAAGGTTTTACTAACATAGAAAAACTATATACAATAAGTACAACAACTATATACAAATTATACAGTCAATATTGACAATGTCTAGTTCATTAGCATTTGACAAATTCAGAGAAAATATCCATTATCTAACCTATCTTAGTGAGTCCAAAATGTTGTACCTAATTCACTTTCTGTTCTAACTTGTATTACCAAGCCAAAACTATCTTTTGATGTCTTTCAACCATATACATTTAACATCTCTTTATTGAGTTTCTTTTCTGAATCTGATAACAATGAAAACTATAACTATCTAGTTTTCAACTTCATCAGAGGCCTGAGGAGGAAATAATGTTACCTGAGTAAAAAAGAAATGCAGGCAAAAAACTTCAAAAATTAAGAAATGACAGAAACAAATGGCTACCTGGATAGTCACCCAAGGCTCCTCTGCAATATTGGGGCATCCATCTTTGGCCTACAGGCCTATAAAATCTGACAGACTTTTCTGTGAAGCAGGATTTTTGAAGGACTGTCCTGCCTTGTCCTGACAGGGTTTAGCAGTCACTTTCTTTTCTGTCTTGCTTGTCCAATTTGAAGAACATACAGTCAAGGCAAGGGCACTTTTCTGCCCAGTGGCTAACTTTTGCCACAAAGAATGTAAACTCCATGTGGAGTTTCTTTGATTCCCATCATCTTCTTTGAAATAGATTAGTGCTGCCAGAGCAAATATATCTCATCATAAAAGTTATTAAAACATCTTAAATGCCATATTCTGTTGATCTCTGAAGTGTTTGAGGACCACTTCCTATCTAAAATAGATCTCTGTTTGACCTTGAAAACATACCTAACATGACCACAAGTTTGACTGTAATAGGTGACTAACTATGAACCAGCATTTCTTTATTGTCCTAAATAGTTTGTAATAGTAACTATCAAGGACTAGAAATTTATATTACATTGTTAGATGAACTGTACAGGTACAATACCTTGAACAAGAGTAAAAATGTATGTACAGTAGGTTGTAACAAAAAAAAAACCCTTAAATTTGAATCAACGTACAAAAAACAATATCAATGTCAAATATTTAAAACTAGTAGTTGCTTTTTTGGTTTAAAAGTAGATTCAATAGTATACCTTTTATCCTATAATTTTTATAATGTTATACTGTATATTTATAAAATATATAACAAAAATAACCTCAAATTTTTATTGATAACAAATATCCATAACCCAAAGAATGACCAAAAACCACCCACCCCACATCTTGGGAATATGGACATTATGTTCTTAAAATAACTTCCTGCTGTCTGGTGATGATAGAATCTTTAGGGGACCCTGAAAAAATAGGTTAATGGTCAAGTCCTAGGAGAACTAGCTGTATCATTTTTATCTAGTCTCTGCGTAATGAAAAAGTACAGGGCTTGTCTCAAGTCCTAGTTAGAGCAGTCTGTGAGGCTGGACAATCTCAGCTAGCCACCTTGAAATTGTCCTGAGCAGTTTGTAGTCCAAAGCCAATCTTTGGGTGGTATCTGTCAACTTAGTGTCATTACCACAATCCAGGTGGTATTGTCATTGTGGGACCCTTTTTAGAGACTTCAGAGATCACTGTTAGGAAAGTTTATCATTCAATGTAGATAACTTAAACATCATTAATATCAAAACAGAAAGTTTAAATTCTAAGATAGCACTATACCTAGAGAAAAGTTTCAAAGAGTCAAAATAAAACCAAAGAATTATGAGACTAGTAGCAACAAAAGAGTCCCTGAATTTTGATTTTTATTCTGTCCCATATCAGGTGGTTCTTCTGACATGAGACAGAGAATTTGGATTTTCTTTTAATAAGAATGCTTGGGTTTAGAGAAGAAGGAAGCCATGCTCCAACTCCAAAGCCAGCTTTAATTTTTAATTGAAAAGGGACTACAAAAAGAACATTTGCATTATGTGTCTGTAGAGAACAGCAGAAACAAACATTTGGGAAGATTTATGAAATTTTATCCTGTTGGAAATGTAATATACCAATAGGCCAATTTACTCTCTGGGGGGGGGGGCGTCATTTTCTCTGTATGATTCATCCTTTTTATTCAGATGTCTCATTTGTCCAGTGGTCTTCAGATTCCTTAGCTGGATGCCTTCATTCTCCTGGAAAGACAAAAACAAAAGCCTGCCCCAACCCTAACTTTGGAGTTTCCTTTTTGGCAAGTTATATCTGATCAAATAAAGAGGAGTTGTTAGTCTTACAAGTTAGTTTAGATTGAATGGTCACACTAGTTGATGAACTATCACCTACTCTAATCAAGAGACCTCTCTTGTTGAAATCTAATATTTACCAATTTTGATGTTATCCTTAGCTTTTTTTCTGTGGAAAAAAAAAGGTAAAACCCATTCAACAGTATAATATACATCCTGGTTTCCATTCTGAGGTCAACACAATTTTTAAAGTATACAGGCTGATTTAATTTAGTATTTTCTTCTATTATCCAGTATCTCTCTGCAGCTGTTATTCCTTTCTCATTAGCATTTAGAAAATTTAAAGTTAATAAAGCATTATGTAATCTATCTCTGGGGGTCTTTATTACTCCTTTCTGTTTATTAAACATACCTTTTAGAATTTGATTAGATCTTTCTATAATTGCTTGCCCTGTAGGATTGTGTGCTATACCTGTAATATGCTTTATGTTATAATATGCAAAAAAGTTTCATTTTACTAGAGACATATGCTGGAAAATTGTCAGTCTTAATGTGTACAAGTATCCTCATGATGGCCGTAACTTCTAACAAATGTGTTATTACAGGATCAGCCTTTTCAGAACTCAAATCAGTTGTCCATTGAAATCCTGAATATGTATCTATGGTGTGATATACATATTTTAATTTTCCAAACTCTGCAAAATGGAACACATCCATTTGCCAAATTTCATTTCTTTGAGTTCTCTTTGAGTTACTTTCTACAGGTAATGGAGATTGATTACAAAAGGAACAAGTTGGACATTTCCTTATAGTTTCCTTAGCTTGTTGCCAAGTGATGGAAAAATCCTTTTTCAAACCTTTGCTGTTGATGTGGTATTTTTTATGAAATTCTGAGGCTTCTATCACATTTCCCACCAGTAGCTGATCAATTTCTTTTTTTTTGTTTTTGTTTTTGTTTTTGTTTTTCGAGACAGGGTTTCCTCTGTGTAGCTTTGAGCCTTTCCTGGAACTCGCTGTGTAGCCCAGGCTGGCCTCGAACTCACAAAAATCCGCCTGCCTCTGCCTCCCGAGTGCTGGGATTAAAGGCATGTGCCAACACCGTCTGGCTAAAATCTAGAAGTGGAGCCTGGCAGGCACACACCTTTAGCTTTTTTTTTTTTTCTGGAGCTGAGGACCGAACCCAGGACCTTGTGCTTGCTAGGCAAGCGCTCTACCACTGAGCTAAATCCCCAACCCCAGATCAATTTCATCATTACCTTGTGCTAGAGAAACTTGTAGACCTGAATGGGATCTGATATATCTTACCTATATGGGATGATTCCTATTCCTGACTATTTCCCGTAATTGCATAAATAACAAAGTCAATTCTGATTCATCAGCAATAAGTTCAAGAGTTTCAATGTGTAAAATGAATCTTTCTTCATACTGAGAGTTAGTAATTATATTAAGAGGTTCTGAAAAACCCTTAATACCATGAGAATAACATATAATTCTGACTTTTGGACAGAATCATAAGGGCTTTGAGTCACTTTACTTAAATTTCCTGCTTTGTAACCTGCCTTTCCTGATTTATTTGCATCAGTATAGAATATAGGGTCTAGATAAATTGGTGTTCCCCATACAATGTCAGGAAGGATTCAGCTAGTTCTCTTTATAAACTGAATTCTTTTGCTTTTGGGATATTTGCTGTTAATCTCTCCCCAAAAAAATAGTACATGGTCCTTGGCAATGTTCATTTTCTGCCCATAAAGAGGAAATTTTAGCAGTAGTAAGAGGTCCTACAATTTCTATTGAATCTATTCCTGCTAATTGATGAAGTCTCAGTTTTCCATTTAGAATCAACCCAAAACCTTTTCAACATAGTTGTTTAATTTTTTACTCTGTTTGTGTGTTTAAAATATCCATTCTAAGATATTATCTTCTCTCTGCATGAAAATCCCTGTTGGAGAATGTATAGTGCTTAAATAATCAAAATGCAATCAAGCTCTAGATCCAAATGATCCACATGTACATCCTGTAATTTCTTTTCTACCAAAGCCAATTCTCTCTCAGCTTCAGCTAATAATTTTCTTGAACTATTTAAGTCCCTGTCATTTTCTAAGGTTTGGAACAAATTACTCAGTTCTTGAGTTGTTACTCCAATAGTGGGCCATAGCCAGTTGATGTTTCCCAGTAATTTTTGAAAGTCATTAAGAGTCCACAATTAGTCTCTCCTAATTTGTACCTTTTGGGGTTGAATTTTTTGTAAATATATTTTATATCCTAGGTAATTAATAGAATCTCCTCTTTGTATTCATTCAGGAGTGATTTGTAATCCCCAACAAGGCAAAATTTCCTTTATTTCTTTAAACAATTTCTCTAAAATATCTATTTTTGAATCAGCTAGTAAAATATTATCCATGTAGTGGTAAATCAAAGATTGAGGAAACTATATATGAATCATTTCCAATGGCTGTCATATAAAATATTGACACAGGGTGGGGCTATTTAACATCCCTTGTGGTAGAATCTTCCATTGATCTTGCTTAACAGGCTGAGAACTATGATAAGTAGGCACTGTGATGGCAAATTTTTCTCTATCCTTTTCTTGTAAAGGATTAGTGAAGAAACAGTCTTTTAAATTAATAGCTATAATAGACCATCCTTTAGATAAATTGGTGTTCCCCATACAATGTGGGCCATAGCCAGTTGATGTTTCCCAGTAATTTTTGAAAGTCATTAAGAGTCCACAATTAGTCTCTCCTAATTTGTACCTTTTGGGGTTGAATTTTTTGTAAATATTTTTGAGTTGTTGGAGTAACAACTCAAGAACAGAGAAGGAAAGGGAATTCCAGGCTGTAAAGAGTCCATTGACTGAATAACCTTGTTAATAGCTCTTAGATGTTACCATTCTCCATTTTTCCAGATTTCTTCTTCATAACAGAGAGGAGAATTCCAAGAACTGTTTGATTCCTCAATATGTTGAGCATTTAGCTGCTCTATACCAGCTGTTCTAAGACCTATAATTTTTCTGATGTCAAAAGCCGTTATTCTACCCAGACAAATAGGCTGTCTCATACCTTTGAATGATAGGGCTATTGTTACCTTTGAAAGATCTACAGCTTTTGTGCCATTTTTGTGCAATTTGAATGGTTGGTGACTTTTCTTTATAATACCTATTAATATTTTTCCCAGAAACATATGTTAGTTTATAGTTTATTTCTGAGATTGGAGGAATGTTAATCTGAGTATTCCATTGTAACAAATCACATCCTCATAAATTCATTGCTATATTAGCCCCATATGGTTTTAATTTTCCTCTCTGTCCTTCTGACCCTATACATTTAACCCATCTCATGCTTCGTTTTACCTGAGATAAAGTTCCAAATCTTAAAAGGTGAACATTTACCTCCTAAAGAGGCCAATTTGGATGCCAAGATTTGGGTGCAATTATTGTTACATCTGCTCCTATGTCTACAAGACCTTCAATTACAATGTCATTTATTCATAACTTAAGTTTTGGTCCTTGATCATTTTAGAAGTCTGCCAAAATATTTGCCTTTTGGTTTCTTCTGAAATTTTTATTTTATCTTCTAAAGCTGCTCTATCATCCAGAGCAGTATGGTTTTCTTAAATATACATTAGGTTTTTTAATTTCTCAGGGGAAGAGTCTCCCCCATGGTGACAAGGAATGACTGAACCAAATTTGACAATGGGGACTGCAAGAGACCCCCCCCAAGGCATTTCCTCCTCAAAGGATATCCCTGTCTGTCCCTAGTTGATCTGCATTTATTGGTCCAATATTAGACGTTGCCACACCTTCTGTATATTCCAGAAGGCAAGGGACTTCTGTTTGGATTATTCCTAGAAAAAACATTGTTTCTAAAAATACCATGTCTACAATCCCTTTTTGGTTGAGCTTGTTTGCTACAATTAAAACACCTGACATTTTTATTTTTCTTCAAGCCTCTGGAAATCACCTCTCTTATCCAAACATCATCATGGTTATGAGATTTAATATTGACTGTATCTTGGATCCATTCCTCTATGGATGCTGATCTTGTCTTTAAAGGGCTAATTACCATTTTTCATTGTGACTTAGAATATTCAAAAGTCAAAGATTAAATTAGTATTTGTCTGGTTTCTAAATTTGGTATCATTCCATTTATAGCTGAAGTCGATCTTTGTAAAAAAAAAAAAAAATCAGTGAAGGTTTCTTTTGGGCCCTGTATAACTTTAGTACATGACTCAGTTCTCTTTCTGACTTCTTCAATTCTGTCCCAAGTATTCAAAACTGCTGCATGGCATAGAGTCAGGGTTTATTCATCATATATAGATTGCCTTTGTACATCAGCATAATTGTCCTCTCCAAGAAATTGGTGTTGGGAGGTTTTAATACCTCTAGCCCATTTCATTGTTCAATGGTCCTAGCCTCATCTTTCTACCAGGTCCTCCACTATAATTGAAGACCAGATTCCAATACTGCTGTAACTAAGTCTTTCCAGTCTTGTGAGACAATTCTGCTACTAGTTGAAAATGAATTTAAAATCTGTTTCACAAAAGGTGAATGCATATAATATGAGACTATTTCTTCCTTAAATCTCCTCAAATCTAACATTTTCACAGGATTCCAGTGAGCACTTCCTTAGACTTGGGGATATCTTCCTTTATGGTGACTGGATAAATTAAGTTTGGGTTGTTCTCTAATTTTATAATGTAATGGTGAGGAGAAAAATTAATAAGTTTTTCTAAGGCTTGTAACTTTTGAGTAGTAAGTTTTTCTAATGTTTGCATATTGTCAGTCACCTTTTTTGCTCTCTTCAGCAGTAAAAATTTCTAGAGCTTTTATCTTATCAGTCAAAATTGTATTAATGTCCTTAGTAATTATTTGTAAGGCTTGCATGTTATTACTAGTAACCTTTTCTAATGCTTGTATCTTTGTATAGTAACTATTTCTAAGGTTTGCATATTATCAGTAGTAGCCTATTCAAAGGCCTGCTGCATCTTGAACCTCATATCAACCAACTTTTTTAGGCATAAAAGAGGAATTATCAAGCTAATAATGATTACAATTAACATTATGTAAATCACAGCTAAGTTAATTATCCCTCATTTAATTGTTTCAGTTTTAAACCATCCAGTGTGTAATCATACAGAGAACTAACATCCTCTATTGTAATATTGTTTTCCATTTTTTAACTTAGAAAAATCTATCTTTTTTATCTAATTCCACCCTTTAAGAATTCCCAATTGTCTCACAAATCTGCTGATGATGGTGGTGAATTATGAGGTATAGCACATCTGAGTGGAGAACACAGGCTGGTACTGATTGTGTGTCAGTTGCATGAGGAGGGAGGGTCTATGAAAGCCCACAACCCATGACGAAAAGAAGCCAAAGAGCCAGCCATCTGCTTGGGGAATGTGCAAAAGTGGTTAACTCTGGCAGCATTTGGAGTCCAAGCCTGTGGTGTTTGCTGTAAAGAGAATGAAACAGAAAAATACCAGACTTGCTCAGAGGGCTTGGGGGGAAAAAGGGAAAATTTATCTGGTGGGGTGGTAACTCAGTGGGAGCCTCTGCATGCTGCTCTAGTATGTCCTGGTGGCTGTAAAACCATGGGAACATGGCTTTTTCATGAATTAATGTCCCAAAAGTTGTATGCCAGATGAAGCATGAACCTAGCTAGTCTCATCAATAAAAACCAGGAGTCAAATACTGAAAGATCAGTGAAGCAAAGGAGCAGACACTAGTGACTTTTTATCTCTCCAAATCCTCAGACTGAAAAGGAGTGAAATCCTGTCCCCACCAGCATTACATTCCTGTCTCTACCTCCCAAGTGCTGGGATCAAAGGAGTGAGCCTTCTAAGCACTGGGATTAAAGGTATGTGCCACCACACTTGGCCTCTAATGTTAACTAGTGGCTAGTTCCATCCTCTGATCTCCAGGCAAGTTTTATTTGTTAGAACACAAACAAAATATTACACAACAATCTAGCTTGAGTCTGTGTAGGGCTGATGCATGCTGTCACAGTTGCTGTGAGTTCTTATGTGCATTAGTCCTATCCTGCCCAGAAAACACTGTTTGCTTATAGTCAATCCCATCTCTGATTCTTATAATCTCCCCACAATGATACTTGAGCCTTGTGTGGGGTGTAATGCAGGCATCCTATAATGGCTGAGCACTCTGTAGTCTCTGCATGCTGACGGTTGTGGCCCTGTGTATTAATTGTTATCTACTGTAGTAGGGCAGGCTTATAGGTTGAGGAAATTGGCTCAAACTAGTTGTCAAGGCATGCACATAGTGTACTTCCCTATAAACCAACCTGGAGTCTGCCTGAGGGCCTAGTAACAAGCACTTTCAGAGTTCCTGATTGCTATCAGAGTTCCCAATCATGCCCAGCCATTGAGGGATGACCACACAACGTCACTAGATTGGGACACACCCTGGGTGCTGGAAGGAGAGTATATAAGGGCTTCTCCATTACTGAATAAAGGAGTCCGCTGTTTGCCTTCAACTAACTCCCAGTGTCTGTGTCATTGATGCTGTGCCTTTTCATCCCCTCCCCCAAGGGAGCTGTTAGGATCCAGAAACATCTGGCACCTGAATGTGGGGCTTCCGTTACTTTCTCTTTCCTGGCGCAGATTCTGATTGTCTCCCTCTCTTCACTCTCAGTGCTTGACAATGCCCCCAAGATGGTGTTTTGGTGAGAAGGCCTGTCAGTGTTGTGTGCTTCTGGTCCCTTTGGCGGGTAAGCACTGGGACCCCATTTCTTTCCTTCTTTTGCTTTATCTGTCATGTTTGTCTCCCCACCCCATTAGGAAGGCAGATTCTTTTCTGTTTCGGTTTACCCGGCACCTCCACATTAGGACTGACACCCCAGGAGGTGGAACTAAGGCTCAGCTCCCAAACACTGTCTTTCATCTGGAGACACCATGTAGGCATATGGCCATGGCCTAAAAAAAAAAAAAAAAAAAACACAGAAGTCCTCCACTAAGCACAAGACATAAGGGTCTGATACAAATTTTCACCCCTGCTGACTGTCATCTTGTCTCTGTTGTTTGTTTGCTGTTTCCCTCTAAAAGATGGGTAATCTTTTAATCACATCCACCATTTCCATATTGGGTATCTCTACAATAACCCATAGATAGTTTGGGCCCCATGAAATTTGTCAAGAAGAACGCAGCTGTCATTAAGTCATGTGCTGCTCCCTCCTCTGCTCCACCGCCACCGTGGGCAGCTACACCTTTAACACAGTATTCTTAGGGTGATCTACCCCAGTTCCCACCATGCGTCAGGAGGTAACTACTCTCCTGTGGTGCCAGGCACCTTACAACCCTCACAGCCTGTGCTACTGTCAGTCCATAGGCCCATAGAAGCTTTCCCAGGCAATGTGGGCCCAAATGCTGATGCCTATCCCTGGATTCCCACCCCCATAGCTGAACTCTCCCTCATCTGGAAGGCGTCAATGAGTTAGGCCCAGATTCCCCCTACTTTCAGCAGGTCCTTGCTCAATGGTCCATGCAGAATTCATCCCTGATGCTTCAGAATTAACTTCACTATTTATTCAATTACAAGATACAATCAGGGAAAGGAGTCATCCTTTATATATAACTCACATTCGATCCCATACTGGTCTGCCAGGCCCTCTAGCACAAGGCAATGATGAGATTGACAAATTATTGATAGGAAATGTGCTGGAGGCCTCAGAATTTCATAAAAAACATCATGTCAATAGTAAAGGTTTAAAAAAGGATTTTTCCATAACCTGGCAACAAGCCAAAGAAATAGTAAAGAAATGTCCTACTTGTTTCTTCTACAATCAAACGCCATTACCAGCAGGATGTAACCCAAAGGGTACTCAGAGGAATGAAATCTGGCAGATGGACATGTTTCACTTTGGAGAATTTGGAAAATTGAAATATGTACACCACACCATCGACACTTATTCAGGATTTCAATGGGCAACTGCTTTGAGTTCTGAAAAAGCTGATTCTGTAATCACTCATTTGCTAGAAGTTATGGCCATCATGGGTATACCTGCACAAACCAAAACTGACAATGCTCCATCATATGTCTCTGTTAAAATGAAACAGTTTTTTGCTTATTATAATATAAAGCATATTACAGGTATACCACATAATCCTACAGGTCAAACAGTTATAGAAAGATCAAACAGAACTCTAAAGGATATGCTAAATAAACAGAAAGGGGTAACAAAAACCCCCAGAAATAGACTGCATAATACTCTATTAACTTTGAATTTTCTCAATGCCAATGAGAAAGGAACAACAGCTGCAGAGAGACACTGGATAATAGAAAAAACTACAGAATTAAATCAGCCTATATACTATAAGGATGTGGTGACCTCAGAATGGAAACCAGGGTATGTATTACGTTGGGGACGAGGTTTTGCTTTTGTTTCTACAGGAGAAGATAAGCTGTGGGTACCATCAAAATTGATAAAGGTTTGATTTGAACAAGAGAAACCTCTTAATTAGAGGAGGTGATAGTTCATCAACCAGCATGAACATCCAATTTAAACTAACTTGTACCAGTAACACATGCCTTTTCATTTAATCAGATAATAACTTGCCAAAAAGGAACATCCCCAAAATTAGTCTTGGGGAAAGGTTTTTGTTTTTGTCTTTTAGGAAAATGAAGGTTAAGGAATCTGAAGAACACTGGACAAATGAGACAACTGAAGAAAAGAGACAAATCATCTATCCCAGGAAACAGAGTGAAATGGTGTATGGGTATATATTATCTGAAAAATTTTATGTCTTCCTAAATGTTTGTTTCTGCTTTTCTCTAAAGATTTAACACTATTGGTCTTCTAATAGTCCCAGTTCAATTAAAATTTAAAGCTGACTTTGGAGTTGGAGAATGGCTCTCTCCTTCTTTAAACTCAAGCATGTTGTTAAAAGGAAAATGCAAACTCCCTGTATCATGCCAGAATAAAAGAGCCATCTTCTGCTATGGGACAGGACAAAAGCCAAATTAATTAAGGGACTATTCTCAACTCTTTGATTCTATTCTGATTCTTTAAACTTTTCTTAAAGTATGAATTTTATATCAAAATTTACAAGATTTATATATATACACACACACACACACACACACACACACACACATATACACACACACCACACACACCTTTTAAATGTTGTTAAGATATGAATGGTCATATAGAGTACTAACTAATTCTAGAAAAAATACTTCAATTAGCTGCATATATATATCTTTGTGTTCGAGTCTCTTATCAGTTTTCTGCAGGAAATCACAACCAGGCCTAACATCAACTGAAGTCTCCAGGAAGAAGATGGGGCCCCACAACAACAACAATTCCATGTGGACAATAATAATATTATTAAGCTGACAAACATCATCTACAGATCAGCTTTGAACTACAAGGTGCTCAGAGCAATTTTGAGATGACTAGCTGAGATGATCCAGTCTCAAAGACTACTTGAATAAGGACTTGAGATAAACCCTGAACTTTGGCATTATACACAGACAGGATAATGAAGGATATAGTTACCTTTCCTAGAATTTGACAATTAACCTAAAATTTTTCTTTCAGGATAAAGATAACTTCACCCATACCCAGTAGGAAGCAATTTTAAGAATATGACGCCCACATTCCCAAAGAGGTGGTGTGGGGCGGGTGGTTTTTTTTGTCTTTTTAATGGGCTTTGGGTCTGGGATAATTTTCATTGCTTAGGAGGGTTGTTTACAAATTGTTGTCAAGGGTTAAGAAAAAGGCTAAGCAAAGGAGATTAGATTTAAGGTTCTTGTATAAAAGAAAGAAAGGAAGGAAGGAAGGAAGGAGGGAGGGAGGGAGGGAGGAAGGAAGGAAAGGAAGGAAGGAAGGAAGGAAGAAAGAAAGAAAGAAAGAAAGAAAGGAAGGAAGGAAGGAAGGAAGGAAGGAAGAAAGAAAGAAAGAACAGAAAAGAAAAAGACAATTACTAGTTTTAAATACTTTACATTGGATTAGATTGTTTTATATTGTATACAAATTTGAAGTTGATATTGTTAGAAAATGCTATAGTTATATTTCTAATTGTATTTATACCATTAATTTAACAATGTAATGCAATTTTCTGATCCTTGAATGTTATTATTACCAATTATTAGGATATAAAGAAATGAAAGTTAGTAGTTAGACATTACAATAGAACTTGTAGTCATATTAGATATGTTTTAAAAATTGAGCAGATATATTTTAGACAGGTCATCTTCAAACCCTTCAGAGATCTACAGAATATGACATTTAAATTGTTTTAATAACTTAGAAATTTTTCTTTTTTGAGACATGTCAGCTCCTGGCAGTACCAATCTACTTCAGAGAAAATATGGGCATTGAAGAAACTGCATATGGAGTTAACTTTCACTGTGGCAAAAGTTAGCCACTGGATAACAAAGTATCCTCGAATCAACAGGACAAAATGTACAGACAGAACACGAAACAAAGGACTACTGATTCTTGCCAAAACAAGTGTGGATACGGCTTTATCAAAAGGCATCTTCTGAGCCAGGACAATATTGCACCATCCCTTAAGTGGCCTTCGAAATCCAGAAAAGGTACAGTACCCTTTTCTTCGAAGGCAGCTGAACAGACAGTGGGCCAATGGCTTCTGTTGTGCAATGGAACAGCAGCTGAAAGCTCACACCTCTCACTAATAGACTGGCATTTAAAAGAGGGATGTGGAGAAGAAGAGGATGCTGAGATGAAGCCATATATACACAGCCAAGAAGAATGGACAGCTGAATTCAAAAACCATCAACAATTTCCAGAATTTAAAATCCTGAATCATGACAGGACACTAGTGGAATTCCGGTGTTTCTGGTACATGGACTGCTCTCACCCAATGTGAGGTTGAACTATTGACCTTGTGTACATCCTACTTCACAAATGAGTCTGTCAGATATGCTAAGCCTGTAGGCTGAAGATGATGTCCCAACACTGTGGAGAAACCTCAGGTGACTGTCCAGGTAGCTGGCTGTTTCTGTCAACTCACAAATTTTTTAGAAGTTGTTTGCATGCACTTCCTGTTTTTATTTTTGTTAGCTAATGTTATTTCCTTCTTGGGTCTCTGAGGGAGTTGAAGATTAGTTAGTTATAGTTGAAGGTTAGTTAGTTATAGTTGAAGATTAACTAGGATAGAAAGTGAATTAGATACATTTTGGACTTACCAAAATAGGATAGATAATGGAATTATTTCATTGATTTGTCAAATACAAATGGACTAGACATTGTTTAGGTATTTATTACTTGTATATATTGTATATAGTTATTGTACTTTTGTATATAGTTTTTCTTTTGTTAGTTATAACCTGCTTTTTTTCTTTTTATTAAAATAGAAAGGGGGAAATATGGTGGTATTCTATTTGTACTGAAATGTGATTTTGATTGTATGTTAATAAATAAAGTTGCCCGGGGGTCAGAGCTATTAGAGCCATAGAAAGAGTGTGGCGGTGGTGGCGCACACCTTTAATCCCATAGATCTCTGTGTGTTCAGGGATACAGCCAGCATTGGAGACATACGCCTTTAAGACCTAGAGAGTTGTACTTACAGGCAGTGACGAGGCAGTCACGTGTTTGGGTTTACAACCAATGAGAAGGCAGAACAGAAAGACTATTTAAAGACATACACACAGGAAGTAGGTCTCTTTCTCGGAGAGCTAGGACCACCACAGGAGGAAGGGTGAGTTTTTAGCTCTGAGCTCTGACCTCTTGGCTTTCTCTTTTACATTGGTTCTGTGTTTCTTATTTAATAAGATGGTTGGTTACATCTACAGTTACATACTTATTTTGATTGATACCATTTGCTTAAAGCTGTGTTGGAGACTGCAGTCTTTCTTAGTTGGAGATCAGCCTATGATGATCAGACAGAATCCTAGGCTTGGACGAACATCTTACTTAATGTCTTGATGATCTATGATATGCTCATAGGACAGGGGGAATAAGTCTATCCTGTGCACCAGGCACAGACTGGCTTGAATGCTTATGTTCAACAGGTCTCAGACCTAACCATCAAGGCCCCCAGAGCCTATATTCCTGGACCAGCTTACTTTCACAATCTTATCCAACAGCCAGGGGAACTCTTTACCAACTTCCTGGCCCATGTCAATGAGGCAGAAGAGCACAGAGTAGATGTGGGCCCCACTAGAGATTTGTTGATTAAACAGTTGACTTAGGAGGGGCTCAATGCCCAAACCCATAATGCAGTTGCAGCCATGTGGAATGAAGACATACACAAATGGGTGCAGGCCACCAGAGATCTCCACCCTAGCACCAGTCCCTTTGCCACTCTTACAGCCTCCCTGGATGCTCTTCTCACTGACAGGCAGCATGCTAATGGCACTCCCAATGGCCCCCAGGTAGACCTCCCAATAGACCTTTCTGGGATATGTGGCAAGCCAGGTCATTTGCAGTATGACTGCTCTTGGGCAGAGCCTAGGACCCCAGATGCAATAAGGGATTTCATTGGGCAAAGGATTGCAGGTCACAGCCTGCCAAAAGAACAGCCCCTTTAAACTCTGGGTAGGGCACTCCTCAGCTCCACCAGTAAGAGAAGACTCTGGTAATCCAAAAATCTATTAGACAATGTCCATTTTTCCACACTCCCCAAAGTTAACTATCTGTCTTGATGGACAAGTTGTCAAAGGCTTGGTTGACATGGGTACAGATGCTACCATTTTAACTGAGACTGAGGTACTTCCTTTCCCTTATTGGACATTTAAACCCATCCCCCCATCAGTGGTGTAGGAGGCCAACAAGATTCTAAGATGACCACTCATCTGGTCCATTAGAAGGATCTTGATGGCAATCAGGAGACATTCTCCCTATCATTTCCACTGTTTCTAGGAACCTGTGAGGCAGAAATATTTTGGAGGATACGGGTATTGTCCTAACTACAGATGACAGGGCCTCTTCTTATGACATTGAGGTCCATGAAAAGGTGGGTATTACAGTCCATGACCCTGCATGAGATCTACATGCCCAATTCTAAGGGCCACTGTTCCCATGAGATACATCTCAATTGAGCTCCATAGTCCCAGTCCATTGATGTGGCTCTCTGATCAACAAGTATGGGTGGAACAGTGGCCTATAATTGAACCCAAGCTGTCAATCCTAAAAAAAATTAGTTGCAGAACAGCTAAGGATAGGACACATAGTGGAAGTAAACATAATATCCTCATATTTGTTATCCCCAAGAAATCAGGACACTACAGCCTCCTGCAGGATCTTCATGTAGTTAATTGTCTAATGAGAAAAAATGGGGTCTACACAGTCAGGTCTCCCCAACCCTAGCACTATTCCTCCCTCTTATTATATGTTAGTTTTAGATATTAAGAATTGCTTTTCTCAAATTCCTCCTGTGTCACAAGATCAAGATCATTTTGCCTTTACTATGTGGGAACCTAATATGCATAAAACAACTAAGAGATATCAATGTACAAGCACTGGGTGTCTCTGCCAAGGAACATGCCCCTGTCCCTAGTGAGACAGAGAGATCCTATTTCCCTCCAATGGCAGCTACCAGTCCCTCTGCTAACCCATGGGAGAGGGTGTGCTTGTGATTTTCCTCAGTGCCACTATGCCAATATGGGTCCCAGCAAGAGATGTTCACCTGGCCATGGATCTGCCTGCTTCCAGCAAGGAGAAAATAATCCAGGATGGGTAATGTATATACTCCCCTTTCTTGTTCTCATTGCCCCTCTAAAGGTTGAAGACTTGTGGACCCTCACTTTTCCTCATTTTGTATGATGATTTTTGAGATGAGGAATGTTAGTTTAGTAGGCCAGCAGCTAGCTAAATATGTTAAAGGCCCATGGTCAGCTAAGTTTCTATATTATTCATTACAGCTAACACATGAAATATTTCAATTATATTATTCAAGGGCATAGGTTTTGGCCTTTGACTCTTTATTTTTTTAAAAAAAGGTTTGACATAATATAAAAAGGCTGTTTGATCTGTCCTGGATTCTCACTTATGTTTTGATTGGCAGGGTAGTGCTTTTAATCTTTCTCCATTTAAGTGTCTCCTACAGCACATCTGGCAACAATGGGTGGCCACTAAGGCGACTATGCAGGTGTTAATGGCTCTTAGACATCCAACTCATAGCTCTCCACAGAAGGTTATGCATACCTGGCTTTCTGAAATTCAAAAGACTACTGCCTGACTCTCCCATCCAGGGTGACTCCCCAGTGATGAATGCTCTTCAAGGTCTGATAGTCAATTACAGGTAAGAGCTTGTTTGGCAAGCCAACCTAAGACAGGTACAATCCAGTTGCTGAGCCCCCCTGAGACATGATCAACAAAGCTGAAACAAAGAACTCTGACTCCTGCTGAGTGTCCATGTAATAAAGTAAAAGGGTGGGTATATAGTAGGACAGGCCCATAGGGTCAAGGAAATTGGCTCAAACCAGTTGCCAAGGCATGTACATAATGTACTTCCTTATGAGCCAAACTGGAGTCTACCTAAGGGCCTAGCAATAGGTGCTGTCAGAGTTCCTGATTTTTATCAGAGTTCCTGATCATGCCCAGCCAATGATGGATGACCATGCAATGTCCCTAGATTGGAAAATAGCCTGGGTGCTGGGAGGAGGGTATGTAAGCCTTCTCTGTTATTGAATAAAGGAGTCTGTTGTTTGCTTTCAACTGATTCCCAGTATCTGCGTCATTGATCCTGCACCTTCTCACCCCCTCCCTCAATGGGAGCCTTTAGGATCCAGCAACAATCTACTGCAAGGAGACACTTCTCTAATGAGAGTTCAGAGATGCAATCTCTATGGTAACATCTATGGGTATAGCAATAAGTCACCAGTAGTCATTGTTAACTTGTTTTATAATTGAAAATTTTCTTAATGAAATCTTTGGGAGTATAAAGAATCAAATTAAGTTTGTGATATTTCCAAAATATAGGAGCTATACGAATTTTTAAAACAAGTTACCTCAGGTCTCATTTGCTTGATAAAATCTACCTTTACCTGTGCAAGTGGACCCACTCCCACCTCAGCCCTGATGCTGGCTCATATGCAGAAGGGTAATTTGTTAGCTCATTGTTGATTTGGTTCTCACAGATTGTCCCCCTTCACCTCCCAGGAACAAATAGGGCTTAGAGGATATTGGCCACAGTTCCTGTTTAAACTATAAAGCTAAAGCCCTATAGCAGGTGTGCTCTATCAGGTTACAGAAACATAAAACAAGGTTGTTGGTTTATTTCTGTACATTGGTTGTTGGTAGTTGTTCATTTTTATATTTTTGAAACAGCCTCCTTATGTAGTTCAAGTTAACCTTGAACTCTCTTCTCTTATTTTAGTTTCTCAAGTGCCAGGATTGTAGGTGTACATCCCAGTGCCTGACAGGGAATGACTTCTGTTAGAATTTAAAACCCTGATAGCACATATAATCATAGACAGCTTTTGGGGAATGGTAAACAAGAAGCAAAGTGGGAAGTGAAATACAATGTTTGGATTGGAGACAGGTACAAGATTAGATGGCTTGAATAAATTTTAGAAGGATAATATGTTAGAAATCTGTTTGTATGGCAATAAATAGCCATTCATTCAGCAATGATTTTTTTTATGCCCACTATACAAAAAGCAGTATCCAAGGTACTTGGTCTATGACAGAAAATAAAATTTTAAAAATGTCTGATGTCCTAGATTTTCAGGTGTCAAATATCAAGGTGGGGTCCAAATATAACCCCCAGCTATTTTTTAATGATAAAGTTATATTAAAAACACATCTAAACTCATTCTTTCATGTTTTGTTATAGCTGCTTAATTTATGGCATGGCTGATTAGCTGCAAATCTAAAATATTTATTATTTGGTCTTTATATAAAAAAATCACTGATCTTGCTTCAGGGCATACATCAATATGAGAAGAGAGATGCTATTTAAATAATCACAAACAAATGAAAGTGTAGTCTATCAGGTACCTGCACCCAAGTGTTAAACACAACATAGAATCAGCATAATTATCCATCAATGGAGGAATGGGTAAGAAAAATGTGGTGTAAACACATCTGTAATGCTATAAAGCTATAAAAATGCAATCCTGTCATTTGTGACAACAGGAACATTCGTTGAATGAGTCAGTGGTGGAAAGATATCTCCTATGTAACCTCACTCATCCATACTTTATCTAAAAATTGTAATCTTAAGAAAAGTTAAGGGCATAATGATGAATACCCAAAACTGAAGAGAATAGCAAATAAAAGACAGGAGAGGGGCTAGTCCACAAGCATCATGTTGTACTTATATTTGGCATCTATGACATAATAGAGTGAATATAGTTAACAAGAATCTGTACCACATCTCCAAATAACTAGAAGAAAACATTTTTAATGTATTTGCTCTAACAAAATGATAAACCTTTAGGACAGTGGACATGGCAATTATCCCAATTTGACTAATATGCAATAAATATATATATATGAATAAAAATTGTATTACATTCCATAACTATGTATAAGTATTATATGTCAATCAACAGCTTCAGAAAACAGTCTTGATAAAGCCACAAATGTGGGATATTTGGTGCCATGATAGTTCACAAAGAAGGAATTGACCTAATCAGAACAATAAGAGATTGCTTAAGAAAATTTAAAATGAGATAAAGAGATGAGTCAAGCCTGACCAGAAAAACAAGAATATCTCAGATAGAAATGCCATCACAAGTTAGGCCCTAGCAGAATAAAGCAATTCTGAAAGTATAAAGGATGACAGCAACAGCCAGACCACACAAGATTGTACAAGCCAGCAGGGAGATGAGCAAAGGGAATCAATGGGTGCCTTTTAAATAGATGAGTAATACAACCTGGTAACCTCTGAAGATGTCACTGAAGTTCCACGAGGAGAAGAAAGAGGAATGAAACAATACTACCTATAGGTAGACCAGTTAGACAACTGAATGACAAGCTATGCATCAATTCATCCAATGTGGTGCTGTGCTTCCAAACTGGTTTTCGGTGTGCACAGATACGTTTTACTTGAGAAGATAAAAAAATGGACAGCAGCTGTGTGTTGAGTTCCAGTCACCACAAAGTGGTTCACACATGACTCTTCCACCTTCCATAGGTCTCCTTTGTTTTTCTGGATCCTTATTAAGTGTGGGTGTCTTTTAGGAGGGGAGGAGCTATCTTTTCTTACAGGCTGCTTGTGAATTATACTTAGAGGGTGTGGAGAGGAAGAGAGAACCTCCCCATGGACCCATTTTAGCTTCTGTTTACCTTTGTGTCCTATACATCCAGCTTCTGGTTCTGTGCTGGTTAATTTTTGTCAGCTTGACACACATGGAGTCACCTAGGAGAAGGGAGTCTCAGTTCAAGAACTCTCTCCATCAGACTGGACTGTAGACAAGTCTTTGGGTATTTTCTTGATTAACAGTTAATGAAGGAGGGTCCAGCTTACCATGGGCAGTGCCTCTCCTAGGCAGGTGCTCTGGGTTATATAAGAAAAACAATCTGAACAAATCATGAAAATCAAGCCAGTATACCACATCCCTACATGATCTCTGTTTCAGTTCAGTTCCTGCTCCAGGTTCCTGCTTGAGCTCCCACTGTGGAGTCTCTTGATCGTGGACTCTAACCTGTATTCCAAATAAACCCATCCCTGTTGCTTTTGGTGATGGTGTTTATTGTAACAACAGAAAGCAAACTAGGACAGTTTCCATCCATCAACATGAATGATGTGTCTAGGAACTCCAAGCCCAAGATAGATACAATGATAGTAACTTGCATAGACTACTCCACCAACCTTAGCACTGCCCAGCTTCTAACTGCCTATAATGCATCACTTCAATATCACTTTTAATGATTCTGCTTCTATGATAGAACCCTGCTGGATTCAGAGAATGTTGCAATAGCCTAGATTAGAGCTCATGCATAGGGCAATAGGAGCAGACATTGTATATTTTATTTAGACCACCTTAGGAAAGACAGCAAGTTGAAAGTTAAGGGGACATTGGAAGAAAAAGAAATCCTTCACGTGTCCCACCTTCCCCTGAGATGCAACTCTGTCTAGCTGAAACTCAATTCATTTTTTGACATAGTTGGAAAAGGGCAGGAGAGAGAACTTCCCTGTGAAGTGGCCTGTACAGAAACAATGCTCTCTTTTCTGAAAGAAAAGAGGCTTCAAACAAGAATATTAAATCAGCGAACAAGCCACACTCAAGACCAAAATTATGTGATCTTTGAGTTTGTGATCCTGTCTCATCTATAACCCCAAACAATGTACCTCATAATCAAGGTTGTAGCTTTATTTATTTATTTATTTATTTATTTATTTATTTATTTATTTATTTATTTTTGGTTTTTCAAGATAGGGTTTCTCTATGTAACAGCCCTGACTGTTCCAGAATTCACATTGTAGATCAGGCTGGCATCAGACTCACAGACATTCGCCTGCCTCTGCCTCCCAAATGCTGGGATTAAAGGCATGTGCCACCTCACCTGGCTGGTTATAGCTTTATTATAAAAGGAAAGTTCTTTAAGATAATAAAAATATGTAAACTATATTAATATGGTTATAAATGATGCATTTTCAGCAATATAACCTCAAAAGCCACACATACGTATACTTGTATGTTTAAGACACTGGAGGCTCTCTCTCTCTCTCTCTCTCTCTCTCTCTCTCTCTCTCTCTCTCTTTCTCTCTCTCTGACCACTCTCTCACTTTCTCCTTCCCATGTTTAACTATAAAGCATGGAATTTCTGTTTCTTAGTAATTCCCAATTTTATACTTGCCCTGAAATGCTGTTGCAAAAGCTGAGCTCCTAACCTAAGTAGAGGTCTCTAAGGGGAGTGCTCCTCAGACTACAGTCTGCAGCCTTAGGCTAACATTCTCAACTAAATTTCCTCTCCAAGAGAGACTATACAATCTGCCTTGTTAACTCCACGCATGGCTTTGTGAGATTTTTCTGGTCAATAAAATCCATATGGGAGTCATGTTCAACAAGGGCTTTCCTATTTTTGTTTCTTGAAACATAGTGTTATTAGATAGCCTAAGCTGGCCTCAAACTCAATCCTCCTGAGTACTAAGATAAGCACATACCACCACATTCAGATCACACTGAGATTTCTAAACAGAAGCTTTCATTCACTGTGTTCCCTGGTACCTCCACTATGTTATCAGCAATGTTCTTTCAACTAGAATCACAGATTACAAGCAATTTTCAGCAAAGCATTGCTGATCTACAATGAGCATGTAATGTGGGCGTTGTATATATTCTTTGTCAATTAAACCATTGGCATAAGAAAATGGGAAAATTCAAATATGGTGTTTACAATTGGGAGAACTTGATGATGGATTGGATGAAAAACAGATAAGTCAAATATGCTTCTAAATCATAGTTTACATACCTGAATAGGAGATAAAGCAATCCACTGTGATCAGAGGTATTCCAGGGGTACTCAGTCACCACCGTTGATTCTGTTGAAAACCATGGTATCATAGAGGCAGATGTGTCAGGAGCTTAGGCCACTTGGAGAAGATCTAAGAGCCAGGAATTCCACATGCCTAATACACTGGCCACAGACCAATGACAAGAAACAGGAAGAGGGTATTAAGACAGTCAGACCAAGAAGATGGGTAACTATGATAAAAGCAGCTTAGCTGAGATGTACAAGGAGGACATTAAGGTCATAACTCATGGCATCTTTTGCCTGGCCAGTTGAGGCTTAGAATAGCCAGATTTAGTTAAGGTAAAACTGTCTCCAGATGTAAGTAGAGTAAGCACAAGCAAATATAACTTCAGCAGTAGAATTGAAGTTCAAGACAAATTATAAATCCCCATGGGAACTCTAGTTTTCAGTAGTAAAGCAAGTTACTAAGTCCTGGATTTTGGGCACTTAGAAAGACAATGTTGGTCAGTCTCTGAAGCCAGGGACCAGCTTGCATGATTATCCAGGACATAAACTGAAAAGAGAAAACCAAACCAGGGAGGCAGTTCATACATGTGATGTGATATAGAAATGTAGGATATAGATATGATAGGATAAAAGGGTAGATTATTGAATCTACTTTTAAAAAACAACTCATTTGAAATATTTTACATTGCTATAGATTTTAGTTCATTGATACAAATTTAAAGTTAATTTTGCTATACTGTACGTGTATTTCTACTCTTGTTTAAGGTACTATGTTTATTCAATTCATTTAAAATTTAAAATATAATTAAGAAATACAAATTAATAGTCATCTATGATAATCAAACTTATAATCATGTTAGTTAAGTTTTTTAGGTATACAAAGGTATATTTCAATTAGGTAGGTAATCTTCAAACACTTCAAAGATCTATAGAATATGGTATTTACAATGTTTTAAGAACTTAGACTTTTCTGGACAGTGAGACACTCCTGCTCCTGGCAGCACCAATTACTACAAAGAGGAAGATGGGCATCGAAGAAATTCATTATGGAGTTTGCTTTCTTTGTGACAAAAGTTAGCCACTGGGCAAAAAAGTGCCCTTGCCTCAACTGCTTGACAGGATACTGTATTAACTGGACATGCAGGACCCAGAGGAAGGTGACCACTGAACTTTATAAGGCGAGATGGTCCTTCAAGTTACTGCTTTGCAGAAGAAACTGCCAAACATTTATACAGGACATAAGGAGAAGCAACTAACGAACTTTGCTAGAATGGGTAAAACAGTCCTTAAAATTTCCTGCTTCACTGAAAGCTGTGCCAGAGACTCTAAGTATATGGGCTGAAGTTGGATGCCCCAACATTGCAGAGGAACTTTGGGTGACTGTCTAGGCAGCCAGATGTCTCTTGTCATTTCTAGAATTATAGAAGTTGCTTGGAATGCACTTCTAGTTTTCTCAGGTAATATTATATCCTTCTGGGGTCTTTGATGGAGTTGAAGACTAGATAGTTATAATTATAGTTTTCCTTAGTTATGATAAAAGATAAATTATATATAAAACTTTAGACTCACAAAAATAGGACAGATGATAGAATATTTTCTTTAATTTTGCCAAATACAAATAGACAATATATTGTAACTGTAATTCTTGCTTGATAACTGTTTTTTATTTATAATTTTACTATGTTAGAGTTAAAACCTTCCTTTTTGATTCAACAGAAAATGGGAAGTGCTGTGGGATGTCTTTCTGTATGCTGTAAATATGTGTGGCTCCCATTGGATAATAAATAAAGCTGTTTCGGCCTATGTCAAGAAAGCTTACCGCCAGGCTGGAAATCCAAGCAGAGATACAGAGAGAAGAGCGAAGTCAAAAGAGATGCCAGCCCACTGCCAAAGAATCAACAAGATACCAGCAGACCAGTAATGCCATGGTCATGTGGCAACATATAGACTAATAGGAATGGGTTAATTTAAGATGAAAGAGCTAGCTAGCAAGAAGCTAAAGCCATAGGCCACACAGTTTGTAATTAATATAAGCCTCCAAGTAATTATTTTATAAGCAGCTGTGGAACCACAGGTGGGAGAGTTTCATCCAGACTGCTGGGTGAGGCAGGACTGAATAAACTTCCGGCTACAGTCATAGGGCCAAAGGAGGGAAAGGAGAAAGCAACTGTAAAGGAAAGGTTAACAGAATGGATTCAGTTATGGGGCTGAGCAAGAGAATCAAAGGTGACACATTTTCTGAACTCTGTAGGAGACTGCACTGTGGTATCTTGACCATCGTTGACTCAGTATAACTGAAACTAATTTTCTCAGCGTTCTCTTCCCTCTGTAATTCCAGCTTTGGCCTCAAGAGACACTTTATATAGTACTAGAAAGACAGAAGTGTGGAATGGTGGGCACTGTGGGGCATGTACATTGTCATTGATCTGCCAGGGTCAGCCTTCAAACCATAGCTTCTCCAGATGCCAGTACTGCTCTTCATCAGCTTCTGTGGGTCTTAGCCCAGTGCAGATCTTCAAGGCCTAGATCACCACTGTGCCCCGAGGTCACCACAGCACCAAGGCTGGACAAACCAGATTGTCTACTTTTGTCTACTTTTGCTTTCTGAAAGCTGGTCTGTGACCCTGCTTTTCACCCTGTGAGCTGAACTCCAGGGTGAAAGCTGTAACTTCCTGTTCTCTCAGAACAGTAAGAGCGACCTCCTCAGTACATCATCCCCAGAGACTGCTTCTCCTATGGATTCTGCCAGAATGATTTTTAAAGCCTTTATGATGAAATATGTAGTTTTTAATGTGTGAGCTTTTCACTACCTTTCTTCAGAATGTTTCATTTTAAAAAGGAAGAACATCTAAGTGAAATGACCTTTTAAATAGTCACAGCCATGGTTGGGAAACAGGTGCCAATTTACTGTTCATCTGTAGATGTAGTCCTTATGTAATGACATAATATATGATATTTGCTTGACTTTTCTCCTGTGAGTCATGCAGACAAAAATACTTGCCGAAGACCTTGGCCAATGCCTCACAGCAAGTCTTGCCAAAAGCACAGGAAGTGTAATCAACTCTTTCTTCCCAGTCAGGTTTGTGTCTCAATGCAAACAAAATTCCCTAAAGAACCCACCTTCATCCTAAGTTCTTCATCTTCAATATGAAATAGGAGAGAGCTACACTAAATTCTGGGTTATATTTGTTTTTTTCAGGAAGTAACTAGGGAATTCAGAGCAAGAACTCAAAGTAGGAACCTGGGGGCAGAAACTAAAGCAGAGGCCATGGAGGAACACTGCTTACTGGTTTGCTTTTGTGTGGCTTGCTTGACCTGCATTCTAACACTACCCAGTACCACTGGCCCAGGGATGGTACCATCCACAGTGGCTGAGTCCTTCCTCATCAATCACTACTCTACAAAGTGCCCCACAGACTCACCCACAGGCCATTCTGATGGGTGCATTTCCTCAGCTGAGATTCTTTCTTCCAAGAATGGATTAAGTTTGTGTCAAGTTGACAAACATCAATCAGCATAAGTACCTTCCTAAATGTAGTGGTTATTTGGACCAAAGTATGGAAAGCAAGAAAGTCTAGGCTGGTTCAGTGAGGTGACATCCTGGGACTTATACATTATATAAGCAGAGGAGGATGGAGAGGAAGGCCATCTGGTCATGAATGTATTAGTCCAGGGCTGTGAGTATTAAAGCTCTAGCTCCTAGCAATAGTGCTGTGAAGAGAGCACCCCGAAGTTGAATTCCAGGATGTAAAAAGCCAGGCCTGGACTGATGGGGACATTCAGGAAGTCTAGATTTGTAGGTCAAGATATGAATCTGGATAGAAAGGTTAATGTTAATAACCCTGACCATAGAGGATTATGGGCTTCCAAGAACAAAAGAAAAAGACAGACAGACAGCTATCCTGGGTTTATTTTGTTAGCTGAGGGCCTTTAGTACTCACTACTAAGCAGGCCTGGGAAAGGAAGGTAAAAGCTACTGTTAATTATTATTCTGATGATGTGGGCTTTGGTTCACTCTCTTCTGAATAAAATAAATGTTCCAATGCCCACAATGTGGGAAAACGCATACTCTCCAACAGGAAAGGGAAATTTGGGGTGAATCTAGCTCCCCTGCCACTAGACCTCTAAGAGGTTTTTAGGCGTGGATTCCTGGGTGGTTTACAGTGAAGGGGTGGCTGCCTCCTGGAGAAGTTCTAGAGGATTCTCAAATCCATAGAGTGGATGTGCAAATGTCAAAACACAGGTCAGTCTTAGAGCTGAGGCCATAGACCAGGCATTCATAAAGAAAAGAAATGTATATCATACAGTTTTAGAGTTACGTCATATAGTTCCTGGTGGGAGTGCCTATCTGGTGAGTGCCATCTTGCTGCTGGGGACTCTATTGAGCACATTATATGATGAGACTGTGCAAGAGAGTCAGAGTTCACTTTTGAATTAAAGTCACTCCCATAACAACCCATTAATCCATGAGAAGACTGACTAGTCCACTTACCATCCATGCAAGCAGCGATATCAAGATGGTTACCATAAGCATATGATTTAGGGGGTTATGTTTCCAATGAATGAAATTTCAGGGATACGTCCAAACCACAGCAATATTTTCAATATTTACTTTTATTATTTGCTCTTCATTTCTTATGTTTATCTAACACTAACATCTGGCTATAATTTATAATCACCTGCAAACGTTTTGTTTTGTTTGTTTATTTTTGTTTGTTTGTTTTTTCAAGACAGGGTTTCTCTGTGTAGTCCTGGCTGTCATGGAACTAGCTCTGTAGACCAGGCTGGCCTCAAATTCAGAGATCAGTCTGCCTCAGCATCCTGAGTGTTGTGATTAAAGATGTGTGACACCACCACCCCCCTCTGCAAAGTTTTTAAAACATCCTTTTCCCCCCGAGCCTGACAGAATGAATTTAATCAGAATCTCAAGCATCATATGTTCTCTATCTATCTGCCTACCTACTGATCTATCTTTTATTGGTTTCTCTCCATATGTTGATATGCATGTATACATCTATATATAATCAATAAATATAATCAGTATAGATGCACTTTCCTAATTACCACTGATGATTATTATGTTTACATATACAATCAGTATAAATACATTGTATGTATATTTAATCAGCATATACCCACACAATGACTGCATATGTATGTATACAAATATTTATCTACAATTATGCATATACATACATGTGCATATTTTTAATTTGCCTGCCTAGTTCAGATATTACAGTTTTAAAAAATTTTCTGTGAAACTCTTAAATCCACTGTTTTTTAGAAGGCTGAAAAGTTCCTAGTAAAATTTATGTGATACAAAGCAAATATACAAAACCAAGATAAATGCAGCATGGGTATACAGAGAAGAGGTTAAATGGTGTTGGTATGGCTAACGGTTTGAGCATATAGAACTCAGTCTTCCCTCGCTATATGAACATTTATGTTCATTGCTACCTTTTGAATTGATTTTATAAGTAGGAAACAGAAGTTTTTTCTCAATGATTGACTTCCAGAAAATAACTTAATTTGTCTTGAGATCCCTATGTTAACATATTTGTAAAATTTATTTCTACCAAAATTTGTTAATATAGTAATGAAAACAGCATGCCTACTATTTGGTATCCTGATAATCAGAAGACAGTATTTAGGTCATGGGAGCAGGAATCTCCTCAAACTATGCCAGTGGCAGCTGGTGTAGTCGTGAGAGACCAGCCCTGTTCTCCTGCATGTTTCCTCAGAAGTAAGAGCATCTTTGTGAAGGCCTCATACATGAGAATGATTCTCCCTTTACAGATCACAGTGGTTCAGTTCCTGCAGAGAGAGTAAGACACACTGGAGGCGCTGTGCCTGCTCTTTAGAATCTGTGCTGTGCTGCAGAGCATCTCAGTAAAAGCTGACAAGGAAATACTTTGGAAAGTTTTCTTATTCGCCTTGGAAACATTCATTTAATGAAATATGTATTCGAGAGACCATGGATGTGAAAAAAGCAGAAAGTTTAGAAACAAACAGCTTGAATAGTTTGTATTTAAAATATTGGATATATTTAAGATATCAAGCATAAAATTTTTATTTTAATTATATTGTATTCAGTCTTAGAAGTTATACCTTTTAGGGCTAAAGAGTTGTCTCATCAGTTAAGTACATGCACTGCTCTTGCAGAGGACCTATGTTCCCAGCACACAAATCAGGTGATGCTCAGCTGTGTAACTACAGCTCCAGGGAATCCAATGCTCTTCCCTGGCTTCCACAGGCACCTGTACTCAGGTGCACACCATGCACACACATGCATGCATGCAGGCATACATGTACACACACATAATTAAAAGTAAAATCTTTATAAAAATTGTATTTTAATGATAAGAATGGTGAATTCTTTTTAAAATTTAAATTTTTGGAGATATGCATCTGGTTTTAGAAATGATTAAACATTTTTAAATCAAATTATTGTTTTTAAAAATTAAACCTCTTATATTTATATAAAAGTAAACTAATAATTGATTTATTATAAAATTTAGTAGCTAAAATTATAAACCTCTTAGAAGGAGAAAAATGGAGGCAAATAATTAGATTAGTAATGATTTCTTAAATATGACACCAACATGCATGCAGCAAAATTCTAAAAAAAATAGGTAAACTGGACTTCATTAAAGTTAAACTTTTAAGCTTTGAAAGATGTTCTCTAGAGAGTAAGAAGACAATCCCTAGAATGAGGGCTTTGTAAATCTGGCAGGTGATAAATATCCAGAATATGTACAGAACTCCTACAGCTCAATAATAAAAAGATAAGCAACCTAATTAGAAAGTTAGCAAACAATTTGAATAGGTATTTCTTCAAGGGAGATTTAGAAATGGTCAACAGCACATTAAAGATCACCGTTCTTCAGTGAAAGACAAATCAAGGTGACAGTAAAATACCACTTACTACATCCATGTAATGTCACTGGTAACATGACAATAAACAGACTAAGGAAAGCAAGCTACTTGTGCACACAGAGAAACCAGGCCTTGGACATTAATGTGGGAATGTGATACAGACACCATGGAGAAGGAATGAAAGGCCCTCAAAGGCTGGGCAGCGCCTTCAAGACGGCTTTTGGGTAAGGCTGCTCACTGTCAACCCTAAAGAACTGAGATCTATCCCCAGACCCACACAGTGCAAAGCAAGAACTGACTCCTCACATTTGTCCTCTGACCTCCACACAGGTGCCATGGCACACATGCACCCACACACAAGAGAAATAAATTAAAATGTGCTAATTTTAAAAGGCTAAGAATAATCACCATATGACCTGGGAGAGAGAGACAGAAAGGCAGACAGACAGACAGACAGATGGATAGATACCCCCAAAGAACCAAAAATAGAGATCAACACTGAAATACATGTAAAATTTTTCATAGCATCATTTTCACAACAACCCAAGAGTCCATTGTCAGATGACTGGATAAACAAAAATCAGTTTGTCTGTACAAAATAATGCTATTATTTACAACAAGGAATTAAATTTTTATATGTGCTGCAACATGAATGAACACTGATAACATTAGGCTAAGTGAAACAAGCCAGGAGCAAAGCTGTTTGACTCTATTTTCATGCCACTTCGATGGTTGGTCAGTTTGTATGAACAAGCAAGAATGCTGGAGAAAATGTTGGTGTGAAAAGTCACTTTTTATTGGGTTTCTTTTTGAGCTAGTGAAAAAAGTGGAAATGAACAGTATCCCTGTCTGTGGCCAGACAGTACTGTAAACATCAGTATTGCCACACACCAATGTAAAATCAGCTAAAGTGGAAGGTGTTGTTTACCTCCAATAACAGTTTTTATTCAATTAAATTTATTTTTAGGCAAGATCTTAGTATACAGCCCTGGCTGGCTTGGAACTCAATATGTAGACCAGGTTACAGCAATCTAACCTGCCTCTGCCTCCCAAATGCCAGGATTAAAGGCATGTGCCACCACATTAAGCCTAATTAATTTATTTTTTACTTTTTATGTATTGTGCATGTGTGGATGCATATGCAAGCACATGTGTATGTGCCAAAGCACATGTAGAGGGCAGAGGACAAAGTGCAAGAGTCAGTTCTCTCCTTCCACCTTGGAAGTCCTGAGGACCAAACTCAAGTCAACAGGTGGCAGGTACAAGTGGCTCCCCACTGAGCATCTCACCAGCCCTCAAACCATACTTTTTAAAATCCATGAAAATCAACTACCTCATTTATTGTCTTCTACAAACTTTCCCTGTCAGATGTCAGGAAATTTGAAGTTCCATGAGGTAGAGACAGAATGATTACTAACCTGTCAGAGACCAAATACAGATGGCAATTGCTAATATGTGGCATTAGATCCCAGGACACCTAGGAGACCACACCATGTGCAGAAGCAGGCTTTACTGACTGCTGATTAGAAGAAAATGTATTAAAGAACATATATGTTCTGTTTCTCGAAAGGCAGATTTCCTTTCTCGTCTGATTTAATTAAGCGTCTCTTTAAGGCAGTCCTATTAGATGAAGATTTATTAGAATGGAGATTCATTTTTAAAAAGAAAATAAACACAGAAGGTAATGTGATCTCTGAAGAAAAAAATCAATTTAATTTGTTACTGTTCAGAATTGTTTTTAAAGTAAAGCTCTATAAACTCTGGCTTTCTCATTTTCTATATAGGAACCAGGTCATTATAATACAGATTATTTATATACTAACAATAGATTCCAGTAAACTTTTGGAACATGGAACACAGGTAACAGCATTTTGAATAACCAGTCTTTCTTCATACTAAGTAGATATTTGAACATGCAAAAAAGTATTTTTAGGAGCCCATTAGAAATTCAGATGCAAAACTTCCTTTTATCTGATCTTGTAAGAGTGGATTAATACGGATAATACGAACAGAGAAAGATAAAAATAAATCATGTTGGATATTCAATAATCCATTACTCAAAGATAAAAGTTTTCTAATAGCCATTTAAAAGAAATCAAAGAATATATAAATTTTAATTTAGCATAATATTGCATCACATCTTAGCTTCTGAGAGTCTTCTGAAGTGTCTAGCTACAGAGGGAAAGCTGGTCATTTACTTAGTATTTGGAAATACCAAAAGTAAAGAAAATTGCACAGCCCCAAAGATCTTAAATAAAAAGAAGCTAAATTTCTTGCAGTAAAAACCCTTATGGAGAAAAGTGAAGTTAGGCACTACTGAATAAAACTGCAGTTAAGAAAGCCAATTATTTTTATTAGGAAAATAAATTTTTCTATGATAATTCAGATAAAAGTGGTAAATGGGTAACTGCCTTAATAAAAGGAAGTGAGGAGGTTTGATGTAACAGCAATTTATCCAAAACAAGGGTAATAAGAAACAAGATGTGAAATATATTATAAGCAAATATAAATCTAGAACCTGGTAAGTTTGGTTTAGATTTAGAAACTTCAGAGGAAAGAAATTCAAATCCTAAATAAAAACTTTTTAATGAAAGGAGAGAGTGACAGTGGCAAAGTGGAGAACAGGTGTTTCTGGGGCAGCCTCATCACAGAATGTCAGCCTGACAAGCTGTCCACATGTAAAACATGCACACGACCTGAGGAATCAATCCCAGTGTGCCGCTATGAGACCAGAGAGAGCGCAAAAATGGAGAAAGATGAATGGAAGAAGGCAGGCAGGAGATGGGAAAATGACTTCATGGTTAAAGTGCTTGCCTAAAAACCTGGAGACCAGAGTCTGAATCCCCAGAGTCCATGTTAAAAATTATTCAAATGTTAGGTAGGCATGGCAGCCCACCAGTAATTATAGTCCCGAGAAGGCAGAAGCATAGGATGCCCAAAGATGGCTGTCAAGACTAGCCATATCAGTGAGTTCTGGGTATGAGTGAGAAACGATTCCTCAGTGAAAAAGGTGAAAGAGCCATTGAAGAGGATTCTAGGGTCAACTTCTAGCCTCCACATACATGTGTACCCATACATGTGTTCTCACACACACATAAACTGCATGCATGCATGCATACATACACACATGTAGTATATACATACATGCACTACAAACACACACACACACACACACACACACACACACACAAATTGTAATGCTCAAAAAAATAACCTGCACCAATCTACCTTCTCAGACCTCATATTCAGAAATAAATCAAGCAGTAGATTGATGGTTAGTTAGTTGCTTGTACCTTCTCTTTTCCAAGAATCCAGTTTTCCAGCAGAGAAATAGATCATATCAGTGTGGAAGGGTACAAGTGATAGAAACTCAGCTTAAACCAGCTTGCGTCAAAATCAGGCTTTAGGTCCAAGAATGTAGTTCACTGGTAGAGTGCTTTCTCAGCATGGGTGAGGTCCTGGGTTGGTTCTTCCTTCCTCTTTCTCCTCTGCTTCCTCCTTCTCCTGTGTATTCTTCTAGGTATCCTTAATTCAATTCAAGTTGAATTTTGCTCTTCATGGGAGATAAGGGCCCAACATTAATTTCCACTTCTCCCAACACCATTTACTGAAAACAATGTCCTTTTGTTATTGGATGCTCTTGACTCCTTTATTAAATGCTAATTTAAATGTAAATGCATGGGTTTGTTTTGGGGATTTTCAGACTATTCTCTTGGTCTAAATACCTGGTTATATACTAGCATCAGGGTGCTTTTTATTAAAACTATTTTAGCTTTATAGTCTATTTGGAAATGAGGTAGTATGATTTCCCCCAGCTTTAGTCTTCTTCTTTGGCCATCATAATTTTTTATGATCTTGAGTGGTTCTATTTAAGTTTAAGAGTTAACTTTCTAGTTCTATGAAGATTTATACTGAATCCTTAATGGACATTGCATGGGATATATGGATTACTTTGGGTGATATATTTGTTTCAACAATGTTAACTCTTTCAAAACATGAAAATGTATTAGTTACTGTCTTGGTTAGGGTTTCTATTGCTGTGAAGAGACACCATGACCATGGCAATTCTTATAAAGAAAAACATTTAATTGGGAATGGCTTTTGGTTTCAGAGGTTTAATCCATTATTATCTTGGTGGAAGCATAGTGGTATGCAGACAGGCATGGTGCTGGAGAGGTAGCTGAGAGTTCGACATCTGGATTGGCAGGCAGCAGGAAGTGAATGCACATTGAGCATGGCTTGCGCATCTGAGACCTCAAAACGCACCTCCTAGTGACAGACCTCCTCCAACAAGGCTACTCCTACTCCAGCAAAGCCACACCTCCTAATAGTGTCGCTCTCTATGTGCCTATGGGGGCCATTTTCTTTCAAACCACCACAGTTACTGTTCTATTGTTATGAAAAGACACTGTGACTAAGGCAACTCTTATAAAAGAAAATACTTAACTGAAGCTTGCTTAGAGTTTTAGAGGGGCTAGTCTGTATCATCATGGTGAGAAGCAGGCAGGCATGGCACCATTACAGCTAAGAGCTTTACATCCTGATTCAAAGGCAGCAAGCAGAAAAAAAAAGATGATACAAGGCCTAACATAGACTTTTGAAACCTCAAAGCCCACTCCAATGAAACACTTTCTCCAACAAGGCCACACTCCAACAAGGTCACACCTCCTAATCCTTCTAATCCTTCTCAATCAGTTCATGACTGGGAACTACGCCTGTAAATATATTATTCTATGGGGACTATTTTCATTCAAACCACCACAACATAGGTTAGTTATTGTTTTGTGTTTCTTCAATTTCTTTCCTGTTTTTAGTTTTCAGTGTAGAACTATCTCTTTCGTATCTTTATGCTTTATCTTTTTTTGGCTTTATGCTTAAATCTTGTATTTAGGAGATGATGCTATCATAAATGTTATTGTTTTCTCAATGTTTTAGAAACTTCATTTGTAAGCTTCAAGAATAATTTTGTATGTTGATTTTATAACATGTAAGTATACTGAATTTGTTTCTTCATTCTAACTGTGCGTGTATGTCTGTGTGTGTGTGTGTGTGTGTGTGTGTGTGTGTGTGTGTGTCTGTGTCTGTGTCTGTGTCTGTGTCAGTGTCTGTGTGTATTATTACAGGTCTGAGCCACCTGGCAATCAGAACTGAATTCAGGCCCTCTGAAGAGCAGAAAAAATTTTTAAACACTGAGCCATCTTCCCAGTCCCCACAAGTTATTTATGAGGCATGAACATGAAGCAACAGTATGAAAACTCAGGGATAAATAATAAACATCAAAGTGAAAGACAGAAACAGACAGATGTAAATATATTATGCTTGTCAGCAAAGTTATTCATTGCCATATTTGCCAAACATTTACTAAGTATGTCTGATGTCTCAGGTACTCTATCAGGTGCAGTAAGGCACAGAAAAGCACACCAAGAGATTTTTATCTTCGATGGGTTTAGTTTTTGATAGAAGACACACACAAAAAGTCTTGTATATTATTAAAAGAACCAGCCTTAATAATATACTTCCCAGGGGCTGAGAAGAGAAACTACGACAGCGAGAATTATTTTTGGGAAATGAATCTAAGTAAACCATGCTCTTTGTTCATCTACTTTATTCCTCTGGGATAAAATCCTATCTACACAACTTCAGTTCGGTTCTCATGCCTAGCTCCTTTCTTGCCTTGTTTCTCTCTATATTCATCTACTGTCCCCTCTAAGTTCTATCTTAATTCTCTCATCTTAGTTCTGCCCCATCTAGGTCCTTCTCATCTTGTTCTTATCCATCTAGTACTTTTCCATCTGGCTCTTCCTCATGTTCCATCCTGACCCCCAGTTCTCTAGTCAAAAATCCTCTCCCACCAAAATCCTCAATATCCTCTCTTCATTCTCCTTATACCTCAGTCCCCTCAGTCTCTGAGGTATTTAGTTATAAATCCAAGCCGTAGTGATCCTCTGCCAGAGCAAAGTCACCAGGCTTGAATTCTTACAGGGTCATAACAGCAGGTAAGAATTTTCCTCAGGCAGTGGCTGGCAGGCTTTCTTTTATAACACAAATGAGTACTAATGATAGGTTAGTCAAGAAGGGAATTTATGTGCTCAATCTATATTCTTAGAAGTGGTTAGGTAAGAAATTAGGAGTCTATTAGTAAGGCTGTAAGGAAGGAAGTTCTCACTCTAAATTGCACAAGAAATAAAGCTGTCCATCTGACCTAGGAGACAGGTGGTGTTTCATTTGGCCTTGGATGCTTGGTAGGTATTTTGGATAAATACACTGTTAGGAGTTCTTGGAAGGATGCATAGCATTATAAGAAAGTCATGTAGAAACCAGCTATTATATATACAAAAGCTAAAATATCACCAAGACTTCTTAAGCCATGGCTTGACCTTTGGAGAAGTCCTTGACTTTTCCAAGTAGTAGTTTTTGTGATAGTAGCTGAATTCCATTACGTTTTCCTGTCGCTTGCAGCAAAAAAGTCACTTCACTACATTTCTACAAGGTTGTAGTGAGTTGGTTCTACAGTTTGAATAAGTGTCCAAAGACCATGTATTACTGCCTCGGTTGCCAAACTGTAGCGCCATTAGGAGATGTTGGAAATTTCAGGAGGCAGGCCTTAGTAGAAGAGAGTTAGATCATTGAGAGCATACCCTTAATGGGATATTGGGACCCTTTTGGGTTTTCTTTTATTCTCTTTGCTTCCTGACCACTCTGAGGCTGGTAGCTTCTTCTCCCATGCACTTCCGCCACAGTGAATTGCTTCACAACCTATAGGCCTAAATGCAACAGGGCCAATGGACCCTGGACTGACATGCATGAAACCATGAATCAAAACACACTTTTGTTCATAGTTATTGAAAGCCGAATGGAACATATGAGGCAGGGTTCCTGAGGAGTAATTAACAGATACCTGGAAAGGAGAGTGACAGATTGGCATACTTAAATCACAAAGATGAGGATGAGGAGTAGGAGGGTGGAAGACAGAGACAGCGGGTGAAGCACTGCAAATAGAGCAAACAGGGTCAAAAACACAGATATCTCTGAACAAAGATTTTAGAAATTTTTTTTGCCATAAGAGATAAGCTGTTAAACATCAGGCTCAGAGACTTACACCTTCCCTGGTGCAATAGGACACCGGTGCAAACAGAACCGAGCCAAATTAATACAACACTGGTAGGCTGACTCTAGAAAATGTAGCTCTCAGGACAGCCCTGAGAAGTCCACTCCATGAATCTATACCAGAAGCCATGATGTGAGACATCAGTAAGGAACTAGGTAAATAGGAGTGTGGAAAATATTAAGGATATGGTGCCTAATTATATGCCCAGACCTAGAGGTCACTTAAGTTATATGCACAGACCTACAGTTCACTTAAGTTATATGCCTATACCTAGAGGTCACTTAAGTTATGTGCCCAGACCTAGAGGTCACTTAAGTTATATGCCCAGACCTACAGTTCACTTAAGTTATGTGCCTAGACCTAGAGGTCACTTAAGTTGTATGCCCAGACCTAGAGGTCACTTAAATTATGTGCCCAGATCTAGAGGTCACTTAAGTTACGTGCCCAGACCTGGAGGTCACTTAAGTTATATGCCCAGACCTAGAGGTCACTTAAATTATTTACCCAGACCTAGAGGTCACTTAAATTATTTACCCAGACCTAGAGGTCACTTAAGTTATATGCCCAGACCTAGAGGTCACTTAAGTTATATGCCCAGACCTAGAGATCACGTACCAAACTGAGGGAGGAAAAAAAGTGAGGTAGTCTAGGGGTGATGGTTGGACTATCTCAGGCTTGAGCTATTTTTAGAAAAACCCTTGAGTAGAAGAATACCAAGAGGCATCCAGTCTCATATCATTAACCCAAGCACTTCTGAGGTCAATCAGAAAGGCTGCAGAATAAAGAAAAGCCCAGGACATGCAAGTTCAGCTGGAGTTGTAGTGACTCCTGGGACTGAGAAGTCAGAGCACAGTAAGGAAAGGATGAACAGGGCAAGGGATGCAGACAGCACTAGCAAGGAGAAGACACTCTTCGTATCCTTGCTCTCCTGTCATCAGTCAAATCATGGACAGAAATAGTACTGATGTCACAGAGCAAAAGAAGATGCAGATGCCAGGTGCTTTGAGCACTGCCCGGAACACTGTGTGCCTTGAGTGGATGTCATCCCACAGCTCAGCCAAGCACTGTTCTACTGAACAAGGGCAGTGAAAATAAAGCTACATTCACAGGCCAGGATTATGCAGCTACTCAAAGTTGAGTTTTGAAGAATAAGGAACTGATTCAGAGAAATATCTTTAATTTAATATTAAGAAAGAAAGTCCTGAATAAAATTAGCATTCTACTAAGTAGAAATATGCATGCACACTCAAACCCTGCAGTGTAAGAAGAGTGTTCACAGTGCTTCAAGTTAAGTGATGCTAAATGGTGGAGATGGGGACCAGTAAGGTGGCTAGCTCATCAGGGAAAGGCACTTGTCACCAAGCCTGACAGCCTGAGTTTGATCTCCAGAAGTCACATGGTGGCAGGAAAGAACAAACGCCCACAGGTTGTTCTCTGACTTCTGCAAGTGCACTGGAGCATGCCAGTGAATATGTGTGTGAGCATATACAATGAGAGAGAGAGAGAGAGAGAGAGAGAGAGAGAGAGAGAGAGAGAGAGAGAGAGAGAGAGAGAGAAGGGAAGCTAAATAAATAAATTTAAAGAACAAGAATAAATGATAGGTTGGGTGGTAGTGGTGCATGCCTTTAATCCCAGCACTTGGGAGGCAGGGGCAGATGGATCTCCATGTTTGAGGCCAGCCTGGTCTACAAAATGAGTTCCAGTACAGCCAGGGCAGCTCAGAGAAACTATGTATTGAAAAACCCAAATAGATAGATAGATAGATAGATAGATAGATAGATAGATAGATAGATAGATAGACAGACAGACAGGCAGGCAGACAGATGGATGATGGGAGTTGACTTTTTATTTATTATTGCACTGTTCTCAATTTTATAACAATATCGTAATATTTTATAGGCAGAAAACAATTTTCAAATAGAGAAAGTGATCACTAGCAGAAATATGTAGGAGGTTGCAGGAGGGAAGTCCTATATCTTGGTCTTGGCAACTACACAATCATAGACCACAGTTTCAGTAGGATAATGATGATGAAACCTACTTGTCAAAATATTGTAAAATATTTTATATTCATGAAATCACTTAAATATGCAGAACACTATCTAGACAGTTGATGATGCCTAGATTCTCTCTAATAACGTTTCCCTTCCTTCTCTGTAAGGAGTGGAGATTATTCAGAGGGCAGTGCCACACCGAAGAGATAAGTGAGTAAAGTTGAGAGAATGAATGCTGGGGCTCTGGAAGACTTGCTCATGACTTAGTAGTAAAGCAGGAGACAGTAGCTTGACAGGCAAAGCTTTAATTTAGAACCCAGAGTTGTGGATATATTTCTAACAGAAGTAAAAGTCAAACAGAGACTACGAGCATGGAAGTGGGAAGTTACAACCAAGAGGATCTTCTACAAGTCTCAAAAAAAGGGTGGGCAGGAATGTTTGCGTAGGCGCTTTATAGGTCCACTATTTAATTGAATGTGTTTATTTCTTGTCCTTTATATAGTCCTTCAGGGTAACATCATGATTAGGATGAGCCTTCTTTAGGCAGACATAGCCCAATGGAAATTTTATAAAAGAGGATAAATGGTCAAAACTTGACAAAAAGGTTGCTGCTCCAGTTCCTTAAAGAACTGAACCCTAGAAAAGAAAATAATTCTTCATTTTTACCTCAAATACTGTCACATGCATACATCAATCTGTAGTCCAGGTTTTGCATTATTATTGAGAATGAATAAAAGAGTTACTTGGCTAATCAAGATGGTATTCTATTTTTCTCAACAAGATTATGCAATAATACCTGAATTTGTAACCAAAGGAAGAAGTTGGGTTATGGAACTATTATGCATAGAGCTAGGATTTGCTTCAGAAAGGTCGACTCTCAGAACATCATGCAGAAGGACAGAATATGATTAGTTGGTCCCCAACTATTTCATTCTCAGCTTTGATGATAGTGAAATACACTGAAAGAGTATTTGGTAATTTTAAAATAGCTATACACTTTTGAAATATTTAAAGAATTTGATCTTTTAAAATATTTAGTACTTTTATCATCTGTAATTGATACACTTCTTTATATATACATGTCATTGAAAACATGAATTAAAATTAATCAGCATTAGCCCATATTCCTGTTTAAAGGAAAAGGCGATGCAGCAGCTGCTTGTGAAATACTTTCCTGGTAGTAAGTTGATTTTGTGCATGTTTTAGACTAAATAATAATATAGTGAAATTTATAGATATTGAAATAATATATTGAAATTGAAATTTAAGCACCATCCAATTGCTACCAAAAATTATTTCCCAGTAAAAACTATTTTGAATACTCTTTCATCTAAAAAACACAAGCAGTACATTTTGTTTTGTCTCTGAGAGATATCACACAGATGTATACTAAGTCTCAATATTTTTATGATCTGCATGAGGCTGGGAATGCATCTCAGTGCCAAAGTACTTGGCTAGCATGGGCAACACCACAGGGTCACTCTTTGTCATGAAACAAAGCAAAACATAAACAGTGACAAGAAAGGAAGGTTAATGAACAGGTCTCAAAAACTGTTTTCAGATTGGCTCATTTATTAAGCAATTAGACCAACTTGTATATAATTTTGTAAGCTCAAATACATACAAATTCCTTGCTATGTGGCCCCCTTCTTGGCCTGGAACTCACTGTATAGACCAGATGACCTTGAGTTTGCGGTAATCCTTCTGTCTCCACCTGCTCAGAGCTGAGATTACAGGCATTCACTACCATTGGCTCGCTCCATGGCTCGAATTGTTTAGAATACTGAATTTCCCTGTGCGAAGCAGTAGTACTGTTCTCATCTTGGTAAGTACAACAAAGCTCTTCTTTGTGGGCTGTCATTGCTCTTAAGTACATCATTTAACCCCAGAAAATAAATGATCACTTGCAAAGAACACTTCTCCATAGCTCAGTCATGAGTCCCACCTAGTCTGGAAGTCCCACCTAGAGTACCACGGATGGATTTTCATACCCATGGAGAAACTCAGTTATCACTGCCCATGAAGAACCTTGTAAATATACACAGATTACTAGCAGTTCTTAAACTTTATCATTCTTACTCAGAATCACCTGGAGGATTTATAATATAGATTACTTAGCAATATCCCAGAGTTTCTACTATTATGCCTGGGGTAGGACCCACAAAGTTGCATTTCTAACAATTTCCCAGGTGATGCTGATACTACTTGTCCAGAGACCACATTTGAAAACCATTGACTTAAACACATGTTTAACTGAGATACACAAGACAATGCCAGTGACTTCTGGTCTTTGTTCAACTACAAGTGCAGTCAGTGATGAAGTCCATTGCAGTTGAAGTTTTCCTGTGTCCCTCCTGTTGAGTCTGAGTGGCTGCGGTCCTGGGCGGGACTGAAGAAAACTCCAGCCACAGTCCATCTCAGTCAGGATCAATGACATAGGAATTAAGGAGGCTCTGAAGGTCTCGTAGCATATCACAGGGTCCCTGCTGTCCCAAGTCTCTGGAAAATGCTAGGTATGGTCTAGCTTCTGACAACAAAGTCCTAGTCCAGATGGGATACACTTGTATCTCTTTTGGATGAGAATTTTGTGTTTGTTGAACATGGACTCAATAGCCTTTCTTTCAAGAGGATTATTTTATTCTCATAATGTGAAAGAAAATTATGAATTATTAATAATAAAAAAGAATGAAGCAAAATTATGGAGAAAGTGGGACAATCAGGGGACTAAGCAGAGTTTTCATGAAATTGGACAGTAGGTATTATCTTAAAAGAAACATAACCATTCTGGATATTTTCAGCAGGAAGGGATTTAATGTAGGAAATTAGGCATTTGCAAAGTCACTGAAGCAATGTGCCATACCAGGACCTAAAAATCTGAAAGCCACTGTCAGCATTGTTTCTCAGCACCCAGAGATCTGACTAGGCCTAGTTACTCCAAACCTGACCCCTCAAGTCACCCTAGTATGTGTCTATGGCTCTGCTCTCTGGATTAGCTCTAGAACAACTGAGGAAGAGGAAGGGTTGATTTGGCTCCTGGTTTCAGAGGGTTTAGTCAGTCACAGCCGGGCAGAGCAATCCATATCATAGTGGCCAAGGAGTTGGAGAAACAGAGCTCAGGTAGCTTCTCTTGTAGTAGAATATTATTTGAAGGTGTGTTACTTTTGCTTATGTTGCATTTGTTTAACTCTGTGAAGCTGTGTTACTGTGCCTGTCTAAAACACCTGATGGTCTAATAAAGAGCTGAACAGTCAATAGCAAGACAGGAGAGAGGATAGGCAGGGTTGGCAGGCAGAGAGGATATATAGAAGGAGAAATCTGAAAAAAAAAAAAAAGAGTAAAGTGGTCAGAGAAGGAGGAGGACTCTATGAGCCAGCCACCCAGCTACACAGCAAGCCATGGAATAAGAGTAAGATACAGAAGAGAACAGGAAAAGCCCAGAAGCAAAAGGTAAAAGGGATAAGTTAAGAAAAGCTGGCTAGAAACTAAGTCAGCCTAAGGCTGGGCATTCATAATTAAGAATAATCCCCTGTGTGTGATTTATCTGAGAGCTAGGTGGCAGGCCTCCTAAAAAGTGCAAAAACAAAGAACAACATTCTCCTTTTTTCCTTTTTTTAATGCTATCCAGGCTCTTAACGCCTGGGATGGTACCAACCACAACCACTTTCCAGGCAGATCTTTCTGCTTCAGACAACCATCTCTGTAAATGCCTTCACCAACACACTCAGAGGTGTGCCTCACTAATCTCTTAGGTGGTTCTTGAGTGTGTGTATCTTTATGTGAATATGTAAGTGTGTGTGTGTGTGTGTGTGTGTGTGTGTGTGTGTGTGTGTGTGTATGTGTGGTGTAGAGGCCAGAGGCCAATACTGGGTGTCTTCTTCAATTGCTCTGAATGCAGGTGACTGAGGAGACCGGAAAAGAACACTCAATGCCCCTGGAACTGGATGGAACTGGAGTTATGGGTGTTACGAGCCACCAGCGATTTCTAGTACAGGTCCTCTACAAGAGCAGTAAGCACACACCGAACTCTCTTCAGCCCTTTTACCTAATTTTTGATAGAGGATTTCTCTGTCGCTGAACATGGAGCTCATCCATGTGGCTAAAATGACTGGCCAACGAACTCCAGAGATCCTCTTGTATCTGTCCACCACATCACCTCACGCAGCACCGGGGCTCCTGGCTTTTGGGAGGGTGTGGACATCAAAACTCAGGTCCTCATGCTTGCCTGTCAGGCACGTTATGCACTAAGCCATCATCACAGCCTCACTTGGTTCTTAATACAAACAAGCTATCAACAGTCCCATTTCCCAACTCAAAAGCACTGTCTTCCCTTCATTTCTGCCACCAGGTGCTGTAATGTGCACATCTAACCAATGGGGTCCAATTTGGATCCTGAAGTCAAATAGCAGTTTCTAGATTTCCTTCTTCCACAGCACGGGAAGACGCAGAGATTAGTAGTGAATGCCAAACGAGACAGCACGCACTGTGACACGTTGTGTTCACAGTGCCCGCCTTTGGAGAGGCCCTCCTCGCACACAAAGTCCACATTCCACTAAGTGGACTTTGATCGTTGAAATAGCTTGATCTTGCCGACAGGAAGAAATCCGAGCTCCCAGTCTACCCACCAGCAGTCAACTCCATTGCCTTCTGCAACTTTATTCTTATATGAAGGGATTGTGATTGTAGTCACTTAATGGTAAATTTTTTTTCTTCAAATTAGTAAAATGAACCCCCCTCCCCAAAAGTAGTGGAGCTTTTAGTGTTCTTGATTAATCAGCTTGCCAACATCACAGAGAACTGCCAAAAATTTTTTTTTTTCTGTTCCAATGTGTCAGTAAGCTCCTTAATATACTGGAGAACAACTTCCTTATCACTTTGGGACATTTTCTCAGAATGACATTTCTGTTCTTTAAGCTTCTCAATAAGATGAGTGATATCTGTCCAGTGTGTGTGGGTTAACTGTTTAAATGACTCCTTTTCTTTCAGATAGGCACTTTGAAGGTCATCTCTAAGATGACCGTGATGTTGGCCTATAGCGAGACAATGGCCACAAACTAATTTTTTATCTAATAGACAATAAACATTTAATGGTTGCCTCTATGGTGACAACATCTGGGTGGTGGTCTTCTTGCTGGTACTTTTCAATAATTGTTCTTAATGCAAAATTGACAGGTAAGGATTCTATACTAGTTGAAGCAATTTCAATAATACTTCTGCAATTAGGACACTTGAATGGAATTCACAAAGGTCTCCAAATATAAAAGTTACCAGATGCCTGAAGAATGCTTTCCGAACAAATTCTACAAAATGTGTGAGAGCATGGCAGTACTCAAGGATCCTCAAAAATGCTGTAACAAATGAGACATGTTAACTTGCCCTCAAAATTGTGCAATTCTTTCTTTGTTGATCCCCTGATCTGGATATTGAATATGCTTTATCTTCAACTATCTCAGGTTCTTTTGTTATTCGGCTGCGAAGGGCCACAGGCCCTCCTGCAGCTCCATGCTGCTGCTCCTTAAAGACATAATTAGAGACAGATCTGATATTTTGTTACATCAGGAAAGACTGTCAGCCACAGAACGTGCAAACTTGGAATAAGTTTCAATTAAAGACCTTATGAGAAGCAAGAAAGCCAGGCTGTGGGGCCGGCTGCAATCCTAGCACTTGATGGGCAGAGTAGGCAGATTGCTGAGAGTTTCAGATCTGCCTGGTATACACGGTGAGATCAGTGTGGACTACAAAGTAAGACCCTGGTTCAAAAAAGAAAACAAAACTGAGCAAACAAACAAACAAACAAAAATCACGAATATGGATGTTAGACAAAAACACAAAAACTTTGAGTTTTAACTAAATGACCTAGTTTTTAATAATGCTGCTTATGTGACTTTGAAGCCTATTAGTTAGCCTGTTTGAGACAATGTCCTCCTCTGCATGAGGACAGTAATAACTATCAGCTAAGGGTGTTATAAAAAAATAAAACAGCATGCATGAAAGAATTCCAGAGAGTATCTAGCATATATTAGATATTCATTGCTTTAATTATCCATTCATTCATTCCTTCATTCTATAAATATTTATTGAGCATCCATACCATGCCAGCTACTGTTCAAAGTGCTTTTCAGGTGTTATTCAATAATACAGAGGGGGACAAAATATATGATGAGTTTGACCCTTTGGAGTTTATAAACTAGTGGAAGAGGCCACACAATAAATAAATGAACATAAATATAATTACATAATTACAAACTGGGATGTATGCCATGAAGTTAAAGGATAAAGTGGCATGAGAATGACCAGCAGGTGAGACCTAATTTAAATTGAGGTGGTCCAGGAAGGCTTCCCTCTAGAAATGCCATTAAAACTGAAGCATGCATAAGTAGAAATTAACTAATTGAAGAGTAAGCAGAGAGTGAGGTGAGTGGATAGTTGCTGTTGATGTCCTGCACCGAATGATGATCTGCACTAAATGATGTTCTGCTCTGGGAATGAGCATTATTTCCATAAATTGTCTTCAGGCACAAGTATGGGGTACCAGAAACCTACGTTAAAAGAGGGGAAGTGGTTGACGTGAAGGTGAGGAGGAGGGGGGAGGGGCAGGAATGTTCTGGAGCTCCTCACACTAGTTCACAAGAGTTGGTGATGCACATCTCATCCCAGCTCTGAATTTAGTGATATCTTAATGATGACATGAAGCTGTCCATGAATGGAGTATTTACAACATTCAAGCCAGCATACAATACAATAAAGGCTTTTTTTCTCCCTCTAAAGAAAGCTAATTGTTAAAGCTTGGCTAGCATATCTGTGCAAGAGTTTGCTGTGCTTTTTGATATTTTGAACTACACTTTAATAAAAATAAAATAGAAGAGAAAACAAGGAGCTAGGCATACAACTTACTGAATATGAACAAGGTCCTGAGCTCAGTCTGAAGTATTGCTGCATCTATATGTATTTCTTGACCTTTTCTTTCGGCTCTTTTTCTTCTGTTTGTTATATCTTATTCTGGGTTATTTTTGTTCTATCTTATTTTATTTTATTATTTGTTTAAGATGCCTGTTTGTATCCTAATGAGAAAGAAAAAGAAAGGGTATGGATTTGGGTGGTGGGGAAGAGGGAAGACTCTGGGAGGAGTTGGGGGAAACTGTAATCAGAGTATATTGGATGAAAAAAATCTGTTTTCAATTAAAAAAAGAAAAAGAAAGAAGAGGCAGGGGAAGTGAAAGAAGAAGAAGAGGAAAAGAATAAATGAAAGAGAAAGAAAGTAAAAATAAAAATGTTGACACATTAGAACAAGAACTCATTCTTTTTTTCTTTTTTTCTTTTTTTATTTATTTTACAACACCATTCAGTTCCACATAATAGCCACAGATTCCCCTGTTCTCCCCTTCTCGCCCCCCTCCCCCTCCCCCAGCCCACCCCCCATTCCCACCTCCTCCAGATCAAGGTCTCCCCAAGGACCGGGATCGACCTGATAGACTCAGTCCAGGCAGGTCCAGTCCCCCCCTCCCAGACCGAGCCAAGCGTCCCTGCATAAGTCCCAGGATTCAAACAGCCAACTCATGCAACGAGCCCAGGACCCGGCACCACCGCACAGCTGCCTCCCAAACAGATCAAGCCAAATGATTGTCTCACCCATTCAGAGGGCCTGATCCAGTTGGGGGCCCCTCAGCCTTTAGTTCATAGTTCATGTGCTTCCATTCATTTGGTTATTTGTCCCTGTGCTTTATCCAACCTTGGCTTCAACAATTCTCGCTCATATAAACCCTCCTCTTTCTCACTAATTAGACTCCCAGTGCTCCACCAGGGGCCCAGCCGTGGATGTCTGCATCCAGATTCCTCAGTCCTTGGATGGGGTTTATGGCACAACTATCAGGGTGTTTGGCCATCCCATCACCAGAGTAGGTCAGTTCCTGCCGTCTCTTGACCATTGCCAGCAGTCTTTTGCGGGGGTATCTTTGTGGATCTCCATGGGCCTCCCTAGCTCTCTGCTTCCTCCTCTTCTCATGTGGTCTTCATTTACCATGGTCTCCTATTTTTTGTTCTCCCTCTTTTCTTGATCCAGCTAGGATCTCCCACTCTCTTTCCCTCGACCGTCGCCCTTCATTGCTCCCACTCATGACCAGGCTGTAGAACAAGAACTCATTTTAACGTCAGGTATGTTATTGTTTAGCTTCATGTCACCATCATGACGTCACTGACCACAGAGTTGGGTGAGATGCACACCACCAGCTCTTTGGAGTCTATTCCACCTAACCATGTCACCTCCTTAGCCCAGATTTCTGATATCTTCTGACACCTTATAGAAAACCACTCATTCCAGCGTAAATGTAAATGCTCCCAAATGAGAGAATATAGCCCATACCAAGTATTTCAGGCAGAGTACTTATCTACAACTTATTTACAAATTGATTGTAAATTATTCAGGCAGAGTACTTATCTACAACTTATTTACAAATTACAAATTGATTGATCTTCATACATACATGCTATTACCCTTCTTCCTGTTTGTCCTCCTCCCTTTCCTGGACTCCTCCCTCTGCAATGACCTCCCGGAACCCCCAGTTAGTTTCCTCTTCTGCTTTCTGAGGACATGCATTCCATCACCCTCTCTATTTCCTCACCTTTAGGGTTTCTCACAATCCTCTTTTTAGTTTCACAACCTACAAACACACACACACACACACACACACTCACTAGGTTTAAATGATAATGGTTCCCATAGGATCATATATTTGAATGCAATGATTAGGAGGTGTGGCCTTATTGGAGGAAGTGTGTCACTGGGGGGCTGGCTTAGAGGCCTCAAAAACGAAGCTATTCTCAGTTAGCACTGTCTCTCTGCCTCATGCTTGTGTTTGAAGATGTAAGCTCTCAGCTACTGCTCCAGCGCCTGCCTGCTGCCACCCTGTTCCCATTTGGGGAGCCTCTGCATCCATGAGCCCAAATTAAAAGATCACTTGTTTATTTTAATATAAGTTGCCTTTGTCATGGTATTTCATCACAGTAATAGAAAAGTAACTAAGATTTTATATATATGCCAATATATGTGGTGTGTGCATCTATCTAGCTATATAAATATATATATGTATGTATATATATATACATATATATATATATATATCACTTTTAAATCTTGGTTCTTCTGCAAATGAGAGGAAAATGTGGCACTTGTCTTTCTGAGATTGGGTTACTTTGCTTAATAAGATCTCCAGTTGCATCCATCTTCCAGCACATGAAATGATTTCACTTTTCTTTACAACTGCATAAAATTCAATTGTGTATATGCACCACATTTTCTTTTTCCATCCACCAGTTGATATCTAGGCAAGTTCCCTTTCCTGGCTACTGTGAATGGCGCAGCAAGAGACACCAACACACAAACATCTCCAAATCGAGACTATTTTATACAGAGAATTGCTAGATAAGCGCAGGAAGGTCTAAAGTTGAATGCTAAAGTAACATATATTGAAAATGCCATGAAAAGTTACCAATCCTAGGGTCCAGAAGACAAATAGAAGAGTTGTTGTCAGAACCTAGGTCCTGTGAGATCCAGGAAGAAACACCTCAGTGCATACAAACCACACTCTCTGAAGCAGCAGGGAGGACAGCCAGATGGCTTTTTACTTTTTTATTTTTGTGGATGGAAGGTGTGATGTAGACATGCATGCAACACAGTGTGCATGCAGAGGTCAGAGGACAACTTGTATGAGTAACTTCTCTCTTTCCACCATGTAGGACCTGAGGATCAAACTTCAGCCTTAGCAGCAAGTGCTTTACCTACTGAGTCCTCTCGGTGGCTCTATTTCTGCATTTCTTATTATCAAGGATATTGATAGCTTCTCTCTGTCTCTGTCTGTCTGTCTGTCTGTCTGTCTGTCTGTCTCTCTCTCTCTCTCTCTCTCTCTCTCTCTCTCTCTCTCTCTGTGTGTGTGTGTGTGTGTGTGTCTCTGTGTCTCTCTCCCTGCCCCCTCCACCAGCATTTTTCATATAACCAAAAGTCTTGGAAGGGAAAGCTAGGTAGAATAGATTGCAGATTTTTTGCTGTCCGATATAATAGAGATAATGTTTCCTTCAAAGGCAAAATCTGTGCAGGTTTATTTACAAGAGGCATCAGGGAGTAAGCCTAGATTTTCCAGAACTCTCGTTCATTAGCTATGATCCTAACTACTGTCTATGCATCAGCTTTAGCTGTTTAGCTTCATTCTTGGGGGACTTGGGAGGCAAAGGGAGCCAATATGACCATGAAGCTGCTGTTGTGTAATGAGTAATAGAATGCTTTGCTTCTGAGACAAGAGTCCCATGCCTTGTCAACATCCACATGACAGGCTAAGCTGTTTGTATGCAGATAGAGTAAATCTCAGAATGAACCTCTCCCTCCCCCTCACGCTCCCCCTCCTCCTCTCCCTCTTCTTCTCCCTTTCTCTCTGTCCCTCCCTCCATAGCTACTCTTTCTTTGTTCTCTAACTATTTTGAGACAAGGCCTCACTTTTTAGACCAAGCCAGTCTCAAACTCAGGACCCTCCTGCTTCAGTGTCCCGGGTACTGGGGTACCAGGCATGCACCACCACGCCTGCCTCCTTCACAGTTCTAGATAGAGCTGTCCACTCAACTCATCAAACATTCACCTGTGAAACCACGCTCACTCCATGAACATCTTCCAGAAACAAGGTAGAGAAAAATGAAGCACATCAGTTATCGTGTACCCTTCTGTTTGTCATCTAAATTTAAGTTTAACAGCCCATCTTCTATTGTCTCCATTAGTATTGTTTTGGCCATTTGAGTTCATTCTTTTCTGAATTTTTGGTGAGCTGTTAGTAAGGGAAAAAATTAGAGGTCTTCAACCTGCTATATTTGGACAGAAGCCTCTTAACTTCCATTTTATACCTGACATGCTTATATAGTTTTAGATATTAGCTTTAACTTTCAGAGTTCTGTCTTGCAAAAAGACAGCAAACTGGATGTTCATTCAAGTGTGGAAATGGTGTAGACACCTTCACCAGTGAAACCTTCATTGGAGAACTTGGTTCTCATTAGGTATGGGGAATGCTTTAGCTTGTTAGCTATAATTAACCTTGACATGCAAGTGGGTTTTAGGTCTTTTGGGTAGGTAAAAGAAACCAGAATTTTCTATCTGGATCTCAAATGGTGATTTTCGACAGAGTACCATCCAGACAAAAAGGTTAAAGCTGGGAACTGAATATCAAACTAATCCATTTCACAATTTTACTTGAGTTTAGAAAAGGAGAAAAGAAAACAAAAACCTTTCTCTGGCCTAAGGTGTATCTCCCCACAAGTCTCTGTCTTCCCAGGAAGTAACACATTGAATACAATAATCCTACCAAAGCATCCATTGTTCCTCAAGCATCCCTTTCACGGAGAAGAGAAAGCAGGCTGCCATGTCTTCTGCCCATTATGTGAGATTAGTTTACCTTTCCATGAGCTTAAACAAAACAGCAGCTTAATGGACCTCCTAGGACTGACCAAATCAGAAAATGGAACTCTAACCAATATTATAGCAAGGCTTAATAGTTTTCTGATATTTGGTCTAAATTTTATTGCTGTCGGTTGAGTATCTCTTTTTAAGCAATTTTATTTTCCTCTCAATTATGCACATATGTTTTGTGTAATACATCTCCTTGTGGTAGAAGAATAAGGGGACACTGAAAATGACATTGGTTATTTAGTTTTTCTTGTTATTACAATCAATGGTTTCTTTATGATCATTTTGTTAAACTAGGCACTTATTATGCTTTTCTTTTTCTTCTTTTTCAGGAAAGTCAGTGCTGTTGGCCTCTTATCTCCCTGTTCAGAATTTTCCTCCCATCTGATGAGAAAGTTGATAACAGAGTCTTTTCATCAAGGTGCTTTTAAGGTAATTTTTATGTTTTTGTTTAACATGGCTCAAAGAGAAACTCCCCCCTCAAATCAAGATGCAGATGCTGATTAAACACATGGTGTCTGCTCCCCTGCACGTTGGCCCAGTGCCTGGAAGGATCATGCACCAGCAGGTGGATGGGATTGTGGCTGATACACCTGACATGAGAATGGACTGTAATGAAGTCTAGGCTGTACTCCAGTAAAAATCAGGATCTTCATGCCTTTGACTAAATCACTTCAGATCAAGCCTCTATTATGATAGAACTAACTAGTGGTTTTCAAAAATTAAAACCAAAAAGGACTCCGGTACACCATGCTTTTTCACACATTGTGAGAATCTTAGACTTGGGGCATGATAGCAGAAAGAATACTTTGACAGAGTGACTACAAAAGGCGATTTCAATTCTTTGCCTCTCCCATTTGATCACTGTTGTCCTAACTCAGGCTTGGCTGGGTAACTTGCTGGCATCAACGAGCCATTATCAAATATGGCACATGCAGAAGCTTGCAAAGCACTTATTGATGTCCACTTGTATACTTGTGCTATTGCCTTCGCTTCAAAAGAAGGAATAGGTTGGGTCATTGGTGATTAAGGGACACATGCCTGATCACTCCCACCACCCAGGGTGTGGGGAACTAACCATTTGACTTGTCAATGAATCTAGTCTCATCAGAGAAACTACACTTCCCAAACAGAAACAAATCATTCATCTAGAGACTAGTGTGCTAAGAAAATAAATGCTAATCATTTTAAGCTGCTGAGATTTGAGGTGGCATCGCTGAGCATTTTCATGTGATTAACAATTCATACAGTCACTGTTGAAGAAACATTTACTGAGTACCTAGTAGGCTCTGGGGTGATGCAAAGATGAGCAAGGCATAATAGTCATTGCCTTCAAAGTGCTGATATACTAGTAAAGACAGGAATTTGTCAATATGTGATGTCAGCATAAAACAGTGCTAAATATAAGCAAAAATATCATGCTATGCAAATACTACTTGGTTTCAGTGTTTAAAAAGAATGCTTTAGCATTCTTGTATAATTGGATAAAATAAATCTTGAACATTCATTGCCTCACAAGTAGATAAACATATACACCTTCACACATGAGTGTTGCTGCCACAGTATACTATAGCAGCAGGACACACTAACAGCAGCAAGTGGGTACTGACTCCTTTGATACTTAACTTTCATTTTCACCTACCTGCCCATTTGAGGTTGAGAGGTGGATTCTTTGAAATCTTGGGCCCCAAATATGACATAATCTGTCTTTCAATGGGAAGGAAACAATATACTCTTTGCCTTGTAAGAGATTATACAAAACGAAGAGAAAGAATGCAGAGGTATCTAGCCAGAGAAAGGAGAAAACAATAATTAAGAGGAGCACCAAAACATCTTCACCATGCTGATCATGTGAGGCCCATGGACCTGCAATGTGAACTTTCCCCGGGAACTTATTAGAAACACTGATCACAAGCCCTAACGTAGACATACTGAGTCAGATTTTTTTACACTGAGGATGCCAGGTAATTCTCTACCACACTGAAGTCTAAGAGGAAAGTTTGAAAAGCTCTGTCTTTTCTACATGCTTCAAGTACGTTTTTCTGAGTGCCACAGTAGGTAAGCAAGTACAAGCCTCAGTTTTCCTGAGATACAGTTAAGTACACGAAAGACAGTATTACAATATATAAGTAAATAGGTAGGTAGATAAATAAATAAATACTAACGAGAACACTTGAACATCGCGACGGCACCAAAGAGACTATTTCAACACTGCTTTTCAAATTGAGGGATGAGATCTAAGAGAAGATTGCACAATCGTTCAAATAAGTTTAAAATTTCCACACCAGTTGAAGGTTAGAATTTCTAGAGTATCTTTACAAAAATCTCAATGATCAAGCCTTTCTCCAAACCAATCTAAATCAAAATGTTTGGTGAGATGGAAGGGCAAAGGATGGGGAATGTGATGGTTAATTTTTATTATCAAATTGATGAAATTTCTATTTGCCATAGAAGCATATCTCTGGCTGTGTCTGTGAGGTTGTTTCCAGAAAACTTCAACCCAGCAGGGAAGAGCTGCTATGGACGCAGGTGTCACTGTCAAAGACGCTGAATTTATAACAGATCTTGAACAGACAGATAACTGAAGAATTTGTCACAGATGTGACTAAAACTGAATCCATTCAAGTTTGTTCTACAGAAGAAAATGTATGTTATAAACGTCTAGCCATGAAGAGTAGTAATGCTCAGCCTGTTAAATCCACAACATCCTGGGCACAGAAATGTTCTGTCCAGATTACTACTGGAGAGATCCCTGAAATGTACGGGCACCAGGGACATTTAATAGATTGTACCATGCAAGGAGCACTTCCTTATGCCATGTTTTATACTGTTTTGTGGTTTTTAAAGTATCTCATGTAGCCTAGGCTAGCCTCTAACTTAGTATGCAGCTGATGTTGGCCTTGAACTCTTCATCCTTCTGCCTTCAAGTGCTGCAATTGCAAGTGTGTGCCAAAGTGCCTGGTTCGGTAACAATATTCCTCAACCTTGGGGACCCTTGAAAATCTGCCAATGGGGGGAAAAACAAAACAACAACAACAACAAAAACCTTCTTCCAGTGAAAGTACATATATTCAACTAAACGCAGAGTTTTTCGGGAAAATAAAGAATCCCCCAAATGTCATTCACAGTCCACTTCCTCACAGTGCTGATCTCTGGATTGAGTCTCCCTAAGATTGTGGCTTCAGGAAAGCTTATTGCCCTGTGAGTGCTACATGTTATTCAGGTATCCATTAATCGGTGACAAGTGGATCTGCACAGTCTTCATCTCACAGAATTAATAAAGCAGGGGACAAATTTAGTAAATGAAGACTTGCAGTAATCAAAGGGACAGTCCCGCTGGCCCAGTGCTCAGGTCCTGCTGGTGTGTGACACATACTGTCTTGCCTGTCTTACACAGCACTTTCTGCTTTTCCTTTCAGTATTCTTTGTCTCTATTTGAAACTTTTCTTGGAAAAGTTATGGCAAAGCACACCTGATATAAAGGCTGGCATCTTTTTGTTTGTTTGTTTGTTTTATTTTGTTTATTTTCTCGAGACAAGATTTGCTCGTGTAACAGCCTAGTTATGCTGGAACTCCCTATGTAGACCAGGCTGGCCTCAAACTCACACAGATCAACCTGCCTCTGCCTCCCAAGTACTGGGATTAAAGGTGTGCGCCACCACCCAGAGGCATCTTAATTTTTTAAAAAGTGTACAGCTGTTAAGTGAATTCATGTGCAATCTCTATAACACTTTCTTCTTTAAAACCAAAACTGTACTATTAAAAGAACTCTGTATTTTCCTTTCCCTACAATTTCTGGTTACTACTATTCTGCTTCTGTTTCTAGGAATGTAAAGTGTGTGTGTGTGTGTGTGTGTGTGTGTGTGTGTGTGTGTGTGTGTGTTTGTGATATGGTGTCTGTGTGTGGTGTGTGCATGTTGTGTGTGAGTGTGTCCTTTTTCACTTAGCATGTCTCTAGGAATGTGAAGTTGTATGTATGTGTGCGTATATGTGTTCTATTTCCTTTTACACAATGTCCTCCAGGCTCATCCATGTTTAGTTCTGTGTCAAAATTTCTATCCTCCTTAAGATTTCTAGTGTTCCCTTGTGTGTATCTGCTGTGTTTTTTAATTTAGTCATCTGTAGGTGGACATTTGCATTACTTAAATCTTTTAGCTATTGTAAGTTCAGCTTGCTAGTGCAGGCCTGTGACCAACTACTTGAGGCAGGAGTCAATTGCCAATTCAAGACCTGCCTGAAAAACTTAGAAAAACCTGTCTAAAGTTTTTTTTTTTTTTTTTTTTTTTTTTTTTTTTAAGTCTAGGGATATAGCTTAGTTGTAGAGTAGTTGCCTAGAATGTGTAAGACCTTAGATTTAATCTGTAGTAAAACACACACACACACACACACACACACAGAGAGAGAGAGAGAGAGAGAGAGAGAGAGAGAGAGAGAGAGAGAGAGACTATCTCCAAAGCTTTGCCCTAGCTAGCTTTTTCTGTTGCTGTTATAAACACTATGACACCACAAGCAATTTGCAGAGGAAAGTGTGCATTTCATCTAACAGCTTACAGTCTATCATGAACAGAAATCAGAGCAGAAATGTAAGACAGGAACCTGGAGGCAGAAACTGAAGCAGAGACCATGGAGGAACACTACTTACTGGTTTATATCCATGGCTTGCTCAGCTTACTTTCTTATACAACCCCAGCCCCACCTGCCCATGGGTGGTACAACCCACAGTTGTCAATAAATCAAGAAAATGTCCTCCAAGACATGCCCACAGGCCAATCTAACTGAGTCAATTCCTTACCTGAAGTAAGGAATTGTGACTCTAGTTTGTGTCAAGTTGATTTAAAAAAAAAATACAAGTAATCAATACAAGCTTGTGAAAGATGTACATCCCAGGAGGCAGAATGGAGAAACAACTTGGGGCTCTCAGTTCTCCCAAAATGAGAGAGAGAACTTTCAGCCATTCTTTAGCAAGAATGAGAAAGACAAACCTCAGATCTGAGCTATCACTACAGGACAGAATGGTAGAATTCAAGGACTGTTTTAAAAAAAAAATTCCAATAACAAAAATAATACGTTTACTATAAAATGTTTGAAGACTAAAAATGTCACAGTTGCCTCTAATGCCACCAGCTAAGAGCTGCCAGGCTGGTCTACAGAGTGAGTAAAGACAGAGAAGGCTGGCAGGGACCCTGAGCTTTCCTCTGACTTCCTTTAATCTGGGCCACTGTTTGGCTGGTGCCACCTGCTGTGAGGGAGAAACTTCTCCCCTCAGTTACCCTTTCCAGAAAGGCTGCCATGGCTTTGTCAAGACTTAACTTGATTTCAGATCCTGTCAAGTTGACAATCAAGTTTAACCATTCCCTAAAATAATTTTTAAAATAAAATTTCGAAGATAGGGCCTTATTATATAGCTCATACTGACCCCAAACTCATAATTTTCTGTCTCCCTGTACCGTGTGCTGAGATTATAAATATATGCCATTTCCACTTAAATGAAAATTAAAAATTATTTTATTATGTATATGCATGTTTCTATATGTGTCTATGCATGTATATTCAGGAGCTTATGAAGGCCTGAAGAGAATATTGTATCCTTTGGAATTGTCTTTGTGAGCTGTCTGATGAAGTTCTGGGAACTGAACTTGTGTCTTCTGAAAGATCAGCAAGCATTCTTATCTGCTAGGCCATCTACCCACCATAAATGAATTTTTTTCTGCCTCCAATTTTTGGAATTCATAGAGCATTATTGTTTGTGCCCAGTGTTTTCCAGTAGACAGACTGGCTTGAGTGTCTTTGGGTAGTCTCAGATCTAAATCTGAAGGGCAACTTGATCTGCAAAATCTCAATTATATCTAGCCAGGGATCGGCCATTATCAAAAGGAAAATTTCAGAACATCAGTAGATATTGTAGGATATGTGTTAGTCAGGCAGAGCCTTGGCTCTTTTATTCATACAGAGATGGCTCTATACTAATCCTTGAAACTTTTGCATGTTACTTTAAACAACAAAAGAAACTTTAAGCTGTTAAAGGCTTAAAATTTATGAAGAGACTGTCTGGACTTTTCCACCTTTCTGTGTTTGAGTCTAAGAGAGGTATGATAATCTAATAAAGATCAGAGGGATGTTACAGGAGAATGAGACTTGGTAGTGTTGTTGGTTTTTAAGGAAGAAAATGGTCACAAACAAGGAATGTGAATGACTTCTAAAAGCCAGGGATATCCCTTAACTGTCATCTATCAAGAAAATGAAGACCTGATTCTCAAACTTCGAGGAACTGAATTTCACTAACAGTCCAAATGAATAGTACCCCCCTCCTAAAAAGGGGAACACTTTGATTTTAGTTTAGTAAACTCTGTATCAAAACATTTGGTCTTTATTACAAAGAAGATAATAACTTGTGTTTTTCTGTTTTTGGATTAAATTGTTGTGGCATTATCTCAGTGACAGGTTGTGGCAGATTTTATTTTCTAAAGTTGATCCAATATTGCCCTGGCTATTCTTCCCATTGAAAAACACAACTGTCGCCGGGCGGTGGTGGCGCACGCCTTTAATCCCAGCACTCAGGAGGCAGAGGCAGGCGGATCTCTGTGAGTTCGAGGCCAGCCTGGGCTACCAAGTGAGTTCCAGGAAAGGCGCAAAGCTACACAGAGAAACCCTGTCTCGAAAAACCAAAAAAAAAACAAACAAAAAAAAAAAAAAAAAAAAAAAAAAAAACACAACTGTCCCTGACTTCAAATGTGGGCATGATAAGTTCACTCTTAACCTATTAGGCAGAAGTGATGCTGCTGGCCATGAAGCTTTGACTTTGTTCCTTAAAACACTTCAACTCAGAGCCCTGGGCGCTGGGTGCATGCAAATCTGAGGGTCCTTGGGGGTACCTTGCAGAGTAGAGTGAAGCCATGAAGAGAGACTCCAAGGGAAGGCAGGGATGGGCAGTCAGACTTTCAATCCATCTTGCCCTTATGCCACATTACGTGGCTAGAGATACATTTAGATGATTCCAGCCCCTAGTGACCATCCACCCCATCTTAACCTTTCCCCAACTGAAGCCTAGATAAAGAAGTGCCAAGCCATCCTAAATATGACTATCTAATTCCTGACCGTGGAATCTTTAAGCATAATAAGATGATTATTGCTCTCTGCCTTAAGTCTTGGCTACCCACATTAATACTGGGAACACACTGAAACAAGTGCCCATGAAGTCAACTGTTGCATGCAAGAAAGAAAACATTGTTCCTTCTGAAAGCACTGGAGCCCTAACTGAGAACTGCTGGCCTAAGATGTGAGTATATGTCTACCAGGGCTGAGTGTAGTGGTAGGCAGGTGTTTAGTATAAATGAGGCCATGTGTACAATCCTAAGTACACAAACAAATAAAGCAGTCACTAAATGTCCATGTTTCTATACCTATATATGGATATATAGCTATATTTGCTGGTCTGATGTTTCAGTTTTCTCCTCTTACCCACACCGAAGTCTCTGATTAAGTTCTCTGATAACTGTGATTTTTCTTTGAAGAGTGTCATATGTAAATACAGTTATTGACTGTTTTTAGCTCTTACCATCGAGTAAATAAGAATCCCAAGGTTTAGCTCCTTTCTGTTCACTCACCCCTCTTTCTGATGTGGTGCATGCTAGGAATTGCTTCTGAATTCCTAGAGAGGTAAATGTTAATCAAATTAAGTTCAACAAAGACAGAAGTTGAGCTCTCATTGGCTCCACTCACATTTATTTGCTATCAGCAAAGCGTCTGTACACTGAGTTAAATGCAGTCTCCGAGGACATGCCAAGAGCTTCCCTTGTCTTGATGTGCTGCTTTATTTGTTCTTGTCTTTCCATCATGTATTATCATGTTCCTCTCAGAGTGAGGAACTCATGGGCAGTGGCTCAATAGGGTTTCAGTCCATCATTATTAAAGAAGCAGTCAGTTGAAATTCCACAGACTCCTTCACAACTTGTCTTCTTTCATTTGGAGTCTACAGTGCCATATGCCAGGTTTTCTTCTCGTCTGTATATTTGTGAGCATTTCAGCAGGAAATCATAAGGTTGCCTATCAGATATGTCTAGACAGTCCCTTTGTGAATCTCAATAGTAGACACGCCCCTAAAGGCTTTTGCTGTAGGACTATACCTTCAAATGTTTTAACATAAGATATGAAAGTTAAATGAGAGAATATTCTGATATATGAAATTTAGCTCTACTCCAGTTTTTCAAGAATGCATCTGTTCATGTCTTAAGGCATACATAAATGAATTGATAATTTGATATCAGGGGGAGTTGGCTACACATGTGACACATTATGACGCTACAGAATTTGGAAGGAATAGCATTATGTTCTTTAAGTATTTTTGATAGAACAGTGTTACCACTTCTGGTATTTAAGTGTGCAAACTGAATTAAAATTAAAACTTAATTACTATAGCATAGTATCTAGTGCCCTTCAAATAGCCAGATTAATGGCAAGCTGTGGATTATATATTAACCCACCTTAACTATTCAGAAAATACTTACTAAGCTAAAAACAGATGATCACAGGATTTTGTGTGTTAAAAAGAAAAAGAAAATAATACCAGTTTTCCAGGTTCATGAAGTCAACTTTCTCATGAGCAAATAGAGCCTAACAAAGAACCATCAAGTGAAATGTTAAAATTTGGAACAAAAACAGAAAATAAGAAAACACATTTCATTTTATTTGGATTATGACATTGTAGCCTTTTTAAAGGAAAGAAAATGACTTTATAAAGTTACCTACTAAAACATTCACTATATGATGTTGTATATTACTTGAGGCTTTGTCCATGAGATAAAATTCCCCAAGTAATTTTCTAACTGAGCCCATAACTCTTTCTGCATTCTTATGCCTGAATATTCATGATTTCTCCTTTTTGATTGTAGTTAGGACTTCTGTCTTTATGGTAGACGGGCACAAAAGGCTATGTTATATTTGCCATGGGACCCATAATTTTTAAGACCCCTGTGCTTGTAAAATCTTTACCTTTATTACGGTACTATAAAGTAGGTTTTGTATTTTATAGAGAATTACATATGAAAGTAACACAATGCCGCACGAGTGCAAGGCCTGTGGAGATAGTTTCATGATATTATGTCTTATTCTTTCAAAGCTCTTCATGGGGTATAAGCACTCTGACCAGCCTCTGCTGTTGGTTACCTGTGTTCAGTTGCCTTATACCTCTATATTCTTCAGCCCCCATGTATTGGAATGGCTCATCACATCTTCAGCCATGGAACTTCGTATCATCTCCAACTAGACTAAGCAGAATAGATTCCAGCACCAGACTACTGTGGCTTTTGTGGAATGCCTTCCTTAAGCCAGCAGAATGTCAGTGGAAATGGCGGTATGAATTAAGCCTTAAGAAACTCAGAATGACCTTTTGTCCTCTGTCCTTTTCTCATCTGCCATGAGTAGAACACAAATATGCTGCATGTAGCTGTAGGGGGTTTGGATGAGATGTGCTCCATAGTCAGGGGCGTTTGAATACTTGGTCCCCACTTTGGTGGCTATTTGGGAAGGATTACCAAGAGTGGCCTTGTTGGAGGAGGTGTGTCACTGGGGGTGGACTTGAGGTTTCAAAGCCTCCTGCAGTCACCAGTGTGCTCTGTCTGCTTCCTGCTTGCAGCGAGGATGTAAGTGGCTCTTGCCATAATGCCTGACTCTGCCATCATGAACTCTGACCTACTGGAACTAGAAGCCCAAATAAACTTTTCCTTCTCTAAGTTGTTGTGGTGTTTGAATGAAAACGGCCCCATAGGCCCATAGGAAGTGGCATTGTTAGGAGGTGTGGCCTTGTTGGAAGAAGTGTGTCACTGGAGGTGGGCTTTGAGGTCTCAGAAGGTTCAAGCCAGGCCTAGTGGCTCACTGTTTCTTCCTGATGTCTGCCGATTAGTTATAGTGGTTTTTTTTTTTTTTTTTGTTTGTTTTTTTTTTGTTTGTTTGTTTGTTTTTTTTGAGACAGGGTCTCACTATGTAGCCCTGGCTGTCCTGGAACTCCCTCTGTAGACCAGGCTGGCTTTGAACTCAGAGAGATTCACCTGTTTCTGCCTCATGAGTGCTGGGATTAAAGGTGTGTGCCACTATCACTGCCCAGCTATCTTGGTGTCTCTTCACAGTAATAAAAACCTAAGACAGTTGCTGTGCTCATGGTGTTTTATCACAGAAATAGAAAAGTGACTAAAATAAGCTTCTCTTCACAGAACACACATGTAAGGATGATGGGGGAATGTCTTTCTGTACACTGTGAATATATGTTGCTCTGATTGTTTGATAAATAAAGCTGTTTGGCCTATGGCAAGGCAGCTTAGAGGCAGACGGGAAATTCAAAGAGAGAAACAGGAAGAAGGCAGGGGGTGGGAGTAGGGTGGGGGGGGCGGTGGAGGAGATGCCAGCAAGCCACCCAAGGAGCAACATGTAATGGGACACAGGTAAAGCCACAGCACATGTGGCAATAGACAGATTAATAGTTATGGGCTAATTTAAGATATAAGAGCTAGCTAGCAAAAGGCTTGAGCCATAGCCAACCAGTTATAATTAATATAAGCCTCTGTGTGTTTACTTGGGGGACGAGAGTGGGAGAGATTTGTCCTGACCACCGGCCAGGACACAGGAAAACTTCCAGCTACATAAGGAACACATGTAACAAGCTTCTTCTCCCAGAATATACATGGACAATAGAGGAACACATACATGTAGAACAAACCTGAGGTCAACCAAAAGTCTAGAGTCCGACAAAGCCCATTTTGGCCCAGCCAATCCAATTGGGATCAGGTACCTACTGCCAACCTGTAACTCCTGAGTGAATAAGTGTTTGTTTTTCAAGTCATTGAAATATTGGGGTTGTTTGTTATCATCCTTGTTGTGACATAGCTAATCAATATCTTTCCCATCACTGGTTCCTAAGCATCTGTCTTCCTTTGTGCCCACTGAATGTTTTTAACTGGTCATTCAAATGGATGGAACCACCTGAATGTGCCAAAGACCAAATACGACATTTTTGCTATACATTTTCCAGGATACAAAAATATATTACATGCCTCCAATATTCATATTTCAGTCAGCTTTTAAAAATAATTTCTTCCTAGGCCTTATCGTAATAAACTGCTGATGGTTATGAAGCTCAACTATGTGTGTTAATGTATTACAACTTATCTATTCCAAATGGACAGAACTCTGGCAAAAGACGCTCCTCCCTTTATACCATATTTAAAAGGATTTAACACTTTCAAATAAGTGTGTGGCCATTCTCATGATCTAGCCAAGAGTCATTGTGTGAATAGTCTACATGCTCACACCTTACTTATGTCTGCTTTTGTCACTGACCAAGGGTCATTGTGTGAATAATCTATATGCTCACACCTTATTTGTGTCTGCTCCTGTCACTAGTTGGCACACGTGAGGGCAGCTTCCATTTTTCTTGCCTCTGACAGTGCATGCCTGTGCAATATCTTCTTCTTAGCCATGCTTTCTAACAGAGAACATGTTAGAAGGGTGAACGGAATGTCACGTCCAAGATTATATTCTTTGTCATTTCTGGCCCTGTTTTTATGAAACAAGCTTCTGCGTGGTAAGGTTCATACGGCAAGACCTGTGAGTAGCCTCTCGTTGTTCACAGTCAACTAGAGATTGAACCTCTCAATTCTAAAACTGTCAAGTAACTCACTTTGCTGCCAACCCCAAGAGCCGGCAACACACATGGACTGACACCTTAACTAACAACTTGTTTACAAACATGCAGAGATACCTGGAAGCAAAAATCCTATTTAAACCATATACTCTTGACCCACAGAAGCTGGAAATTTAGATGTATGCTGTTTTAACTTATTACATTCATGTTACTCTGGTACTTTTCATCACATAATAATAGTCTGTTTAGTCATGTAGCAAGTTGATGATTTCTATAATGTGAAACATATTTACTTCTATTTGTTTCAGCCATTTCATGATTTTAACCACCTGGATGCCTTTGAGGCCATCCTGGGCCATAACAGGGGAGACCGTATCAAAAACTAACCAACCAAACAGTTCCATCAAATACAAGACATTTCTTAAAGTGCTACAAGTCTGGAGGTGACTAAGACACATTGCTAGGCTTTGAGAAGCTCATATCCTATAGAATGCCCAACCTTTTAAGCAGCCACTCAAAACAGAATGGGAAAATATTTTAATGAAGATAGGAGCGGACAATATGAGCTGTGTTGCTTATAATAATGTAAAATGGACTTCATGGTATTAAGGCATTTAACCTCAGGTATCTATAAATGCACCATCACTTCTGGGAGAAAATGCATTTATATTTTTATGCTTTAAAAGATGATCTAGACAGTTTTTCATAAGATTTTGCACATAGCAACTTATTTAGCAGAATATAATACCTTATATGTTGTATTATGTGTGTGTATATATATAATAAATAATAATATATAAAAATACATATAATAAAGAACAAGCCAGAGAGAAGCTGGCTGCTTAGTTACTGTTGTGATTTATATATATATGGTTTTAATGAAAGCTTAGAAATTCAGTGGTTTAAATACGTTATGCATTTCTCTCTCTAATAAAAGTTGCTGCACGCAGTCAATGTTGGATAGTTTTTCATGTAGCAATCCAGAGACCCATCAGCTTTGTCTGATTGTTCTGCCAGGCTGTGCATCTTGGGAGATAGGTCACTATGCCTGTATTTCTGTACACTGTACAGCAGGAATATATAGAGAGAAACATAGTAGGGTGAGCAAGTTTTTTTTCTTTCTTTTTTTTTTTTTTTGGTAAAGTAAGTAATATAGAAAATGAACACATTGCTTCCTCTAGCATTCTATGGATGAAAACAGAGTCACATGGCCACACCCAGCCACAAGGGGGAATAGAAAATCTAGCCTCCAGATGGATGGCTGTGTTCCCAGCTGAAACTCAATTCCAATGGAAGAAGAGAAAAATAGATTTGGAAGGGAGGAGGAGCCAGAAGTCTATCACGCATAGGTATGCAGACACTACATACAAACCGATTTTTGGTTTCAGCTTTTTCTTTTCTTTCTTTTTTTTTTTGGTAGGCATTCTAAAAAATAATGTCAATTTTATTTTCTATGACTGGAATGAGAGTTAAGCTGTCTCACAGTTAAGTCAGCCCTGTGTCCTGTAGCTGTGGTGTGAAAATGGGGCAGAGGATGAAATGAGGGAGTGTTTCATTTCATGTCCTCAGAAGCAAGAAAACCAAAATGGGACTGAGTGCACCAAAGTTTTATTGTGAAAACAGCAATAAATGATAAAAAAATTTAAAAAGAGAAGGCCACAATCCTCTCACTGCAGGACATATATTTTATTAACATGTTAGCCTGGCTTGAATGGACGAAGTTGAGTGTTCACAAAGGCTTAGAAGTCAGTTATAGTCAAGGGCTGTCCCTTCCACAGTTCCTAAACATAATTTGCATTTCTTTGTGCTTCAGGCTGTTTGACAAAGACAAAGACTTCCTATAGATACTGCTTCCAACAACGCTGAGATGTTTGTTCCTATAGATACTGCTTCCACCAACGGTGAGATGTTGGTTTGTTCCTATAGATACTGCTTCCACCAACGCTGAGATGTTGGTTTAAAGTGTAGCTCTCCCATCTTAAGCACATGAATTGTATTACAAGTCGCATAACTCCAAGTAAATTTTATACCATGTTCATATTTTATGGAATTATTATTTATCAGTTTAGTTTGTTTTTCTAAGGTTGCTTTTTTTTTCTTTAAAGCACCCAAGCCTGAACCAAAGGGGCTATTCTTTGCCTTGTTGTGGTGCTCTGCAGACTGGGATCTTACAGCTAGACTATTTCTGAGGGAATAAAGAACAAGCCAGAGAGAAGCTGGCTCTCTAATTACTGTTGTGATCTAAAGGATAATGGAGTTGCATTTTGTGAGGTCAAATGGGCCTGCCAGTCTCGGAACAACCAGGACACAGGTCGTGGAGGGTGACTGGCTATTTCTCATGTCTTGCTTTTTTGTCTCGTATTTTAGGAGGTGAGCTGGGTGCCTATTGCAGTGTTAGAGTGAAAAACTCCCCATCAAGACAAAGCACTTTTAGGCCTGGAGACCTAATGTTCCGGTTGGACTCTTCACTTGGGTAAGGGGCTACCCTAGAAAGCTGGGCTCACCTTAAGTTAAATTAGAGACAGATGGGGTACCTAGTTCTTCAATGAGATCCCCTTTCCCTCTAGAATCCTCATCCCCTGTGCAGGGCTGCAGCTGTGGAGCTAGTCAGTCAGCCTGCTTTTCAGAAAAGTGCTACTTTTCCGTTTCTTCTTTCTATCTCTTCCTAAGCATGCTTCCCTCAACACCCTGGGCTTTGTTTCTGTAAAGCCCCCTTCTCACTACGCAGCTGCTCGCTGGCCATGCGTCTGCCCTCTGTGCCAGCTTCAATGGTGTCTCAGTCACTGTTCTGCTGTGGGAGACACCGCGGCCAGGGCGATTCTTATAAAAGAAAGCATTTAATTGATGGCTTGCGTACAGTGTCCGTTTAGTCCATTATTATCGTGGCGAGGAGCATGAATGTACAAGCAGGCCTAGCAGACATGGTGCTGGGGAAGTAGTTGAGAGCTAAGGAGGAGAGAAGGGTGTTGGGGGGAGGAGAGAGGGAGGGAGGGAGGGAGGGACGGAGGGAGGGAGGGAGGTTGATTGGAGAGATTGAGCTTTTGAAACCTCAAAGCCCACCCTCAGTAACACATTCCCTTCAACAAGGCCACACCTCCTAATCCTAATCCAATCAGTTCCACTCCCCATGACCATTCAAGTATACGAGCCTATGGGGGCCATTCTTATTCAAACCACCGCAGAGAGTGTGGCTGCCTCCCTTAGCTCCTCCATCTCCCTCCCCGGAGAAGCAGCTGAGCTCTACAGCTTGTCTTCTTTGGAGTTTTTCTTTTAAACTCTAATAAAATTGCCCATGGGCTTTGTTTCCATCCTTTCTTATTCTATTAACGAGACTAAGAACCTCAAGAGGGGATACAGATGTCCCCTGTATCATCTGGTGACCATACAGAGACCCCCACAATTCCATGAACACCAGGATGGACATGTGGGGACTGGGGAAGAAAGTCAATTATACTCTGTAGAAAGCCATCATATGGCTGACTGCTAGCTGGGAAAAGCTCAGTATGTACATAACAGCTTCGTCCTGTTTCTTTGTACGATGCAACCTCATGTTTCTTAGGATTCTGTTGCTAGTCCTGTTTTTCTACCCTCTCAGAATCCAGTAGTCTAATGTCATTATGAATGTAGCCAGAACTTTCAGTGAGGGGATTTTTCACATTTTATTTATCAGCAGTGATTACATCTAGCCAGAAGCACTAACTTAGCCCATTCAACGTGTTCAGCTTCTGCTACAACAAGGGCATCAGAAAAAAAAGGGAATCCCTGTATGATGTGTGGTATACCTTCCTTGGAAGGTAGTAGCTAACTTCTGAGACCTTTCTCTGCCTCCGTTTCCTTATTCTGAACCTAACAACCAATTTCCTTTTTAGCTTTTTTTTTTTTGTAAAGACAGACTAATAAGAGATGCATTAAAAAAAAACAACAACTATCTGAGGTATTTGTCACTGTAATTACCATTATCACTCAAATGCATTCCTGTTGGAGAAGCAAACAGCAGTACTCCAGTGCTGGAGGTTAAAGGTAACTCTATCATGAGGGGACACAGGGCGACAAGACCAGGGGGTGGTCATCTGCCCAAACTGTCAGTCATCAGACTGCTAGGGAGACTAGACTCAAGGTGTGGTTTTACCGGCGTGGGCTGGCTAGAAACATAACCTCTCCCTCCGGCTTCGCACGAAGGTCTTCTCAAAGTGCCAGGAGTCCCTGGGCGGGGTGAGTGGCCGGAGCAGCCAGCCACTCCACAGCCCTGGACCAGAGGCACTGACAGGTGACAGGGACCTGGGAGTCCCCGGGCAGGAGCGCCAGGGGCCTGGGGCGTTCCCGGGGCCGACTTCTGTCCTCGCCAGCCCCGCTCTGGGGACCCGAGGTCGCGGCCCGGGGCCGGCTCCCGGGCTCCAGCAGGGCCCTCTGCAGACGCCGGCGGCCCGGGCCCCGCGCGCATGCGCACCGCCGCGGCCCGGGCCGCGCCTGGGGCCCCGGACGTCCGCCCTTCCCTCCTCGCCCGGTGCCCACCCGGTCAGACAGACCCCTGGCCCGCGCCGAGCCCGGCCGCGCCTGCGCAGCGGCCCCCGGACACGCGAGGTCACTGAGGTGGAGCGCCGGGGTGGAGCGCCGGGCGGGCAGGCGGGCGGGCGCGCGGCGGGGGGCGGGCGCCGTTACGGCGGGAGCGTGGTCACGTGCCCGCTGGTCACCACCGCCGCCACCTCCCGCCGTCTCTCGCCGGTCGGGTGGCAGGTTCCACGGGAGCCCGGCAGACTGAGGGGGAGAGAGAGGAGAGAGAGAGAGACAGAGAGAGAGAGAGAGACAGAGAGAGGAGGGAGGAGGATCAGGGGCTGGGAGCTGGGGAGCCCCGCTGCGCACAGGTAAACACAGGACGGTGCCGACGGTGAAAAAGCGCCTCCCCTCCCGCCGCCCTCCCCTCCCCGCCGCACACGCCGCCGCCGCTCCCTCCCCGGCCTCCCCTCCGCCTCGCTGGGCCCGGCCCGCCGCCCGGGAAGGCCCGAGGCGGCCGCGCTCGCCCGAGCACCCGCGCGGGCTGGGGAGGAGGCGGGCGGGGGCCTCTCCGCGGCGGCCGGCGGGCGGGCGGGCGAGCGGGGCGGCCCCTCAGTCCGCTCGCCCGGCTCCGCTGGAGGCCCGGGTTGAGGCCACGGAGCCACCGGGCAGAGCCGGGTGCCTCGGCCAACCCGACTTCCTCCTTGGTCGGGTCCCCTGTTGATTTCAGCCCTGGGCAGCACGTTTCCTTCACGGGCCGGAAGTCAAGGTGCTCGAGCCCAGGGATGAACAGCCTCTGAAGAGAAACCCTTCTGCCTTCATTAGTTGTCGCGCTCCTTAAGTTATTCACACCAGCGCGAAAGTTCGAGGCCTGTCAGGAAAAACTGTGGTGAAAGTTGCCCTTCCCCCTCGTTTTTCTTTTCCTGGAAATGTACTAATCTTCCAAAACATTCTGTGCAAAAGCGACAGTACTACCTATGGATAGTTTGAGTTTCAATGTTTTAAGTTATTAACTAATTCAGCCTTCGGGAATGTTAGCAGTTTAGTGTACATTTTTTTATACACTCCCTACCCCCATCACTTTCTGCATTTCTCATCTGTGAATTGAACTGAATCTGGAAACTTTAACATACAGGTTACATGTTAAACTGATGGGGCTGCATTGTGCAGATCGGTTAGCGCATTTGCAACGTACATCAGAATACAGTGCATAAAACCAACTGTTATTAGTGTTGTGCTGTGGCACAGGGTACATCACGTGTAGGCACCGTAGAAAAAGAAACTTTGACTACAGTGGCAAGGAAATTCATTTTTATGTTATTTGTCTTTGGTGTTGTCCGATTCCAGGTCTTGAGTCCATAACCATATCTACTAATTTGAATGTAAAGGAACGCAGCATTGAGAGTGTTGGTCAAACCTGACTCACTTGGGCTCTTGTTAAAATGTGATGCTAACTTAGTAGATGTGATATTGATACAACTTGGTATTCATTTCTCATGTGCTGGACAAGAAAGATCCTGTTCTATACCAGAGATGTAGATAACGCCTTTTGTAGAGATGGCCTGGTAGAGGAAGGGTCAGTGGCAGGGTGAAGTAAAGAAGCTTGCTAGTGGGCTCAGTGAGCCAGCTCTGGATTTCAGGGGAAGGAAATCAAGTCCAAATCCCATGATCTGTATGTTGTGTGGTGCCTACATCACATTTTTGTTTTGGGTCTTTTGTCTTTTGTTATAATAGTTGGTGTACTTCTTGAAAAATTTGCTCACCAATTCGTTGAGTTTTAGTAAGGCATAGGCTAGGAATCTTGAGTCCAAATGTAATGCTGGGTGAAAGTTTCTTTATTGGCAAAAAGCACTGTGTCTGATATCAAGTGTTACCTCAATTGGGTAGTGTGTTCTTGAGATTTGAAGCATGTTTTTTAAATGGTTGAGAGCCACACAAAGGGTGGCCTAACTGGATTCAGCTTTTCTTTTCTTCATGTAACTTTTGTAATGTAAATGAAAGAGTTTAAATTGTTCCATATAGCTTCTTATGCTTTACATACATAAAAATGGTTGTACTATTATTTTTATGGTACAAGGAATTGAATGTAGAGCCCTTGTACAAGTTAAGTAGTTAAATTTTTTTTTTTGGTTTTTTCGAGACAGGGTTTCTCTGTGTAGCTTTGTGCCTTTCCTGGAACTCACTTGGTAGCCCAGGCTGGCCTCGAACTCACAGAGATCCACTTGCCTCTGCCTCCTGAGTGCTGGGATTAAAGGCGTGCGCCACCACCGCCCGGCTAAGTAGTTAAGTTTTAAAGAACTTTATGAAAATCTAATAGCAACTACTTCCAGTCTCATAACTTTTATAGTCTTAATTTTAGTTATTACTTTACCTTGTTTCTTTATATTCTAAACACATTACATATCTTAATTCACTTTATCTTCACAACTTCTAAGGAAATAGAAACTGGAAGGGTAAATCACATTCCTAATTTACATAGCTAATACTAAGCTGGGTTTCTCACTGGCTAACTTTGGAATCCTTGTAAATCTTAATTAACTTGTAGAACTGCCTTATTATTATTATTATTATTTAGAAAGTAAATTGATGAGTTATATTTGTATTTCTGATTAGGAGATGTTTTTTCATTTTAAAAGTAAAAATTGTCACTTTTTATTTCCTCTGTTTTCATCTAAAATGAAAAGCCTCAATGCAAAATTGAAAAGTCTCAATGCTTATGCTCCTTTCTGAGTAAGATGAGTAAGATGTACTTGTAAAGTTGTATTTTGCTTGCACTTGTTTGTATATATTTGCTGTCCCAATCTCCTAAGTTTCTTCTGTCACTGCTAAATGTAAAATGTGTCATCTTTGCTTTGACTTGGGAAATTTTTCAGCCCTTCATGTTTTACCTATGTCTGCTCTCCCTTTACCCCTCATAAATACTTCATACATTAGGCTTTTCCCCCTATACTTTTATCCCAATATTTAGCTTTGGGATATTGATTAAATTTCTTTCTATTTGTCACTTTATATTTGTTTTCTTAATATTTAGATTTAGAATTTAATCAAATTACTGACTTTCCATTTGGTTGTTAAGGGCAATAAAAACTAACCATTGTAGCAGAATTTCTAAATGGTCTTATTAAATAAAAAAAAATGGAGTCAGATACAGGGGTGAAAACCTGAGATATCAGGGAAATAGGGAAAGCCACAGCTAACGTCACCTCACCAACTCTGCAGCTTCCAAATGCGAGCTACTTCCTATCTACCCACACCTATATGCCTTGCTGTTCTGCCATCTGATTTGCTCTCTCTGTCCAACCACATCACTTCCTTTTCCTGCCCAGCTCTGTCACTTTCTGTCTACAGACTTCCAGACCTCCATGGTTAACTAGTGTTGGAATTTAAACATGTGCCACCATGCCTGGTTCTGTTCCCAGTATGGCCTTGAGCTCACAGAGATCCAGACAGATCCCTGCCTTCCAAGTGATAGGATTAAAGGTGTGTGCTACAGTTGCCTGACTTTTGTGTTTACTTATAATGACTGGCCTTTTCCTCTGATCTCCAGACAAGCTTTACTTATTAAAGCACAAATAAAATATCACCACATTTCATCACAAATAAAATATCACCACAAACCATTGATCATTAAGATACTTGAAAACACACACAAAAGAAAAAAAAGATACTTGAATACTGAAAAAGTAGGAAGGCTAACGGTGGATAGAGGATAATATTTTAAGTTGAATAGTATATGTTTTATTACAAATTAATATATTCCCTACCCTCAATTCTCTTTTTGTGTCATCCTCTGTATCAGTCTGAATAGTGGTGCTTTTGTGTCTATCTAGAGTAGTTCTTTCAATATGGATAGACCACTGGAATGATAATATGTTATATGCTGTGTGGACTGAAACTTGAGAAGTTATTGCTTGTAGGATTTTTCATGTATCTCTTCATTGTTTTAGTTTAATTCTTTTGTAAAGCCAATATTATTCTTTTTTGGTGTGTGTGTGTGTGAAGTTATATCTTCACATTCTGTAATTCTGACATATTTAGGTCAAACAAATCTATTAAAATTATACTTCAGAAATAGACCTTTCTAATTAGTCATGACTTGTTATGTAGAATAATGATACTCATAAGTATTCCTAGATTATTTTTATAGTGTTCTGCTAAGAAAGCATCCTATTTTTTTCATACTAATATACTAGAGCTCTAGTGGAAAAACAATAGTTTCTGCTCAATGGCTTTACAATACTGGTGAAACAGGAGAAATCTGTGTAAAATTTTCATTTGAAACATTGTAGTTCTTTTGTACTGGCTAATAAACCATTATAAAATGAGTTTATTCAAGAAATTATTTAGAAGTCACTGCAGTATTTAATCACTGAATAACTTCATGACAGCACATCTTTTCCATAGTTAAATTGATTATATTTCTAAAATTGCAGCACCTTGCCAGGCTTGATTGTGGTCACCTTTAACCACAGCACTTGGGAAGTAGAGACAAAGTAGTCTCTATGTGATAGAGGCCAGCCTGGTCTACAGAATGAGTTCCAGGCCAACCTTGGCTACATAGTGAAGCGCTGTCTTAAAATAAATGAACAAACAAAAAATAAATAAATAAAAGTTAGCATCTGCAGATGTCAGGAAATTATTGTAAATACTATTTTAATTAACACCTTTGTGATTAGATGGAAAGAATCTGTAGTTTTCATGTTTAAGTCTGTATGGGTGAAATAACAGGAGGTTTTGTGATTAGACATTGCAGAATTTCATCATTAGTTGAGCCTTGATCATGTAGCTGTATGAGTCTGTTATTCTGTTTTCACTTTGTTTGTATATGAGTTTAGAATAGCCTTATAAATATCAGTAAAGAGTTGCCTAAAATAGACATTGGCAAATATTTGGTTGTTGCAGTTTGTTTGAGATGAAAGTCTGAAAATGGTGGTGAAATTGGTCAGATGTTATGAATGTACTGAGTTGCCTACAATTAAAATGGTTAAAGTGATTAGTTATAGATCTTTTGTGTTGGGAGGGCTGATGAACTAACTCTTCTGATATGCTAGAGAAGAGTTTTTCCTTTCTTTCCCTCCTTGTCTTTTATCTCCTCTGTGGAGAGGAAGAAGGTAAAGCACTCATTGCATCAGCATTTCCTTAGTAGGGTTAGAACTAGAGCAACCTTCTTCTAATTATAGGCTAATGATTATATGATCAGCTTAGTGGGCTGCTATTCTAATTTTCTAAAAAATTAGAAAATGTAAAATGTGTTATGTACAGTTTGAAAAGGAATGGTATGTCAAATATTGGTGCCCATGTAGCTACTAGAGAGCAGATGTCAAAGTTTTGACAAGGATTTTAGACAGTTACTTAGTATTTCACCCTGTTTTCATATACTACTGGCCAACTAGTTAGAATGGTTGAGTAGGAAGAGCCAGCAAGGCTAGTCTGTGAGCATATGGTGAATAACCCACAAGAGAAGTAGGTAGGATGATGGCTTGGAGATGTTGATCTCATTTTTGAGTCTTGATCAGTAAGAAGTATATATTAATTGGGAGTCATTAGGAACTTTATGTGATAGTTCCTTAGAGTCTCTTTACTTATAGAACCTGAGCATAGACTCATTAAAGCTGTGATTTAAACTAAAAATTTTATTTTTGTTAATTATTTGAAAGCTTGCTATTAAAGATTTATGTAAGATTAACTAGGAATCAAGTTGTTTTTGTAAAAAAAAAAGTTTTACTTTATTTTTACTTTGGTATTGCCACAGGCCACCTTATTCTAGAGAAAAGAAGGAAGGATTGTTAATAGGATTACAATCTAGACCCAGACACTACTGAATTGAAATTCTGCTTCTGTTGTTTGGCAGTGAGATAACTTGGAAAATATGTGTAACCTTTCCATAAAATTATCTCATAAAGTTTTAAATGAGATGTGCACTGAGAATGGGCTTTTTTTGTTTCTTTGTTTTTTGAGACAGGGTTTCTCTGTGTAGCTCTGGCTGTCCTTAGAAATTAGCCTTCCTCTGCCTCCCAAGTGCTGGGATTAAATGTGGAGAGTGAATTATTTTATCAATCTTGTTCTACTAGGACTTTTTGTAATAATTACTGAAAAAAGAACGGAGAAATCTTTTATGTGGTAATCTGTTGTTAGCATTGAACTACTTACAGATTATGCTTGTATTCCATATGTTTAAGGTGATTCTTTTTTACTTTGCTATTTTATAATCTTAAGCAAATGTGTTGAAGTATGTTTGGATAAACATATAGCTTTAACTGAATCATCTAGTTCAATTTATCTTTTAAAAGTTCTGAGTTTAAAAAAAGTCCTGAGTTTTATGGATTTGAATGATAAGTCAGTGACAGGAGGTCCTTAACATTTTTTCCCTCTGAACAGATGTCTTGGCCTGCAGTGACTCCAAATCCCATAATCTTTCCAATTTTCCCCTCTACTAACTAAGTCTCAAAAAAGTGACATTTTTATTGTATGTGATTGATTTAATTCAGGCAAATATTGCAGCTGAGTAAAGACTTCATCCTAGTAAGAAATACTTTGCTATGAATAAAATGTTAGATTCTTTATTTTTACTTTCAAGAATTTAAAGGGCTGATTTTCTCTGTATCTGTGTTCAGAATAATGTTTTTGTATAATAAGCTGTCTTCACTTGAAAGTTTTTAATACTTTACTATGCTGAAATATATCAATACATTCTTCCTGTTTGTTGGTTTGTCTACAGAGACAGGATTTTGCTCTGTAGCTTCCATTTGCCTGGTACTCTCTGTGTGACCCAGGCTGGCTTCACACTTGGGGCACTCCTCCCGTCTCAACCTTCCCAGTGCTGAGATTACAGCTCAGGGCACCATGCCCAGCTGAGAGTTTATTTTTTTCTAGAAAATAGTAACTTTAGGAGATTATTCAACAAAGGAAACTTAATCCAAGGACTAATTTCACTGGTAATGGAATTGGTCAGTAACCAAACAGGGGTCTATGAGCAGCTGAGATATTTGCCATAGAAAGAAGTGTCCACACTCCCTCCAGGTCTGGAGTGGAGATGAGAACGGGTAGTATTATCCAAGTACAGACACCATGGCTCTGCAAGGAAACAAAACACGTTGGGTGTTGTAGTTTCATTTCTGCTGCTGTGAGAAAATGTCGGCTTTATTTGGCTTACATTTGCCCAGGAAGTCAAGTAGTAGTTCCATCACACCCATATTCAAGAGCAGAGAGCATTGAATGCATTTATTATGCCTGCTCTCTTATGTTGATACTCAGCTACATTTCTTTACTCAGGGTCCAGTGGATGGCATGTACCTCCCACAGTGGGCTGGGTCTTCCTATATCTGTTAACAAGACCAAACCCCATAGGATTGCCCACAGGTCCACTTGATCTAGAGAAGTCTTCATTTTATCTTCCTTGGTGACTCTAGGCTGTGGCAAGTTGACTTTTAAAACTAACCATCATAGTGGAGTTGTATGGCAGAAGTTAGTGCATCAGAGGGCTGAATAGTCTGAATGGAACTGGAGTTATGGAAGAGACAGTGCCAGTCAGGGATGCCACAGGAAACTGGGAAAGATGAGGAGAAGTAATGGCTTCTAGTTACCTTTTAGTGTTGCCTCTTCATTGGCCACATCTTTGCCCATGGTCAGAGGTGCTAGAGAAAAGCAATTGCCTATGATACTGAGCAGCACAAGGCAAGTCTTCGGAGGTTTGAAAGCTCAGCAATTTTGTTGATGGTGTAAATTTTCATCAGTATATCTATATGTACATGTAACACTAATTGCTAACAAGAATTTAGGGTGCACATACTTTTTATGGATTTTGAAATTGAAATATAATTACATCCTTCTTCCCCCTTCCTTTCTTCCTTTCAACCTTGCTCATAGCCTTCCCCTTCCCTCCCTCTTGCTCCCCCCCTTCAAGTTCATGGCCTCTTTTTCTTAACTGTTACTATTTTATACATACACACACACACACAAAAAAAAAAAACATACACACACACGTACAGCTTGCTCACCCTCTAGTGTTACTTGTATGTATGATTTTGATTGATATTGGATAAAGAATTGGGGTCCACACTCCTGGTGAAGATTGTTTCTCCTACTCTCAATGTTCCTTAGTTGCTTCTTGTTCTTTGTTTAGGGTTGGGGCTCTGTGAGATTTCCCCCTTCCATGATAATGTATGTAGTAGAATATTTTAAGGTGTGTGACTTTTGTTTATGTTGCATTTGTTTAACTCTGTGAAGTTGTGCTACTGTGCCTGTCTAAAACACCAGATGGTCTAATAAAGAACTGGCCAATAACAAGGCAGGAGAAAGGATAGGTGGGGCTGGCAGGCAGAGAGAATATATAGAGGGAGAAATCTGGAAAGGGAGATCGAGAAGGAGCCAGAGAAGGGGAGGACGTCAGGGGCCAGCCACCCAGCAAGGCATGGAGTAAGAGTAAGATTTATGGAAGTAAGAGAACTGGAAAAGCCTAGAGGCAAAAGGTAGATGGGATAAATTAAGTAAAACTGGCTAGAAACTAAAACAAGCTAAGACGGGACATTTATAAGTAATAATAATAAGCCTCCATGTGTGAATTTATTTGGGAACTGGGTGGTGGGACCTCCCCCCAACCCCCCCCCCCCAAAAAAAAACCCAAAGAGTATTAAAAAACCACCAACAACAATGTATTTACTGGTGGTGTGCTTGTTCATGTCTTGTTTAGGCAGCCATATTGTTGAGGTGTCATAGGTGAAGCTTTCCTGTTATTTCTCATCAAATTTCCTGGTCTTCTGGCTCTGCAGCATTTCTGCCTCCTTTTCTGAAATGTTCCTTGAGCCTTAGTACAAGAGTTGTGCTGAGCAACACACCATCAGCGGATTTCTTCCCTACACATGTAGAGTGTGCTGTCTATGTTTTCTTCTAGCAGTTAGTGTTTCAGGCTTTACATTTAGGTCTTTAATCCATTTAGAGTTAGTTTTAGTGCAAGGTGATAGGTATGGGTCTAATTTCATCCTTCTACATATGCATATCTGATTTTCCAAGTGCTTGTTGAAGATGCTGTCTTTTCTCCATTGTTTTTGGAATTTTTGTCAGCTATTAGGTGACTGTAGTTATGTGTAGCCAGGTTTAGATCTTCTATTTTGTTCTATTGGTCTGTTTTTGTGCTAGTTAACTATAATACTTTTATTACTATGGCTCTGTAATACATCTTCAAATCTGGAAAGGCAATGTTCATTTTGCTCAGGATTGCTTTGGCTACCTGGGGTCTTTTCTGATTTCATATGTATTTTAGGCTTTTTCTATTTCTGTAAGAATGAGATAGGGATTTTGATTTTGATTGCATTGAATTTGTAAATGTCTTTTGGTAGAATGGTACTTTCCACAATATTAATCTTTATCAGTGAGTATGTTGTGTTTTGTAGTGTCTTGATCAATTTTTGTTTTTTAGAGATTTGAAGTTTCAATTGTAGAGTTCTTTCACTTTGGCTAGATTTATTCCTAGATATTTTCTTTTCTTCGAGGCTACTGTAAATAGGAATGTGTGTCTTTCTCATCATGTTTATTATTGGTGTATAGAAAGGTCTCTGGACTTCTGTAAGTTGATTTTTGAATCCTGCAGCTCTGCTGAAGTTGTTAAGCATTTCTAGGCATGTCTTATATATAACACCATATCATCTGCAAATAAGAGTTTGACTTCTTTTGTTATAGTGTCTACTGGCTTCATTACCTTCAAAGTGCTCCTTCTGTTTGACTGTAGATTTTTCCTTGAAAATCTGGTAGAATTCTGTTTTGAATCTATCTAAGCCTCAGTTTTTTTTTTTTTGCCAGAAGGCTTCCTATTTTTCTATTACTTTTTAAATAGTGTATATGCATTTTTTTAAAAAAGTATTCTCTTAGAATATTCTAAATTTCTTTGGCATATGCTTTAATGTTTCCCTATGAATTTTTGGTTCTGTTACTTTGTGTCCTCTTTGGTTAATTGGGTGAAGGGGTCTGTTAATATTGTTTATCTTCTCAATGAACCTGTTTTTAGATCTATTGATTCTTGCTTTTTTCTTTGTTTCTGTTTCATTAATCTCTGTTCTTATTTCTATTATTACTTGCCATCTGCATGATTGGGGTTTGGTTTTTCCAAATTTATGGGTTGCATCATTTAGCCAATTATTTGTGTTAGTATTATTTTTTAATTGTAGCCACTTAAAGATATAAATTTCTCTTGTACAGCTGCTTTTTTTTTTTTTTTTTTTTTGGTTTTTCGAGACAGGGTTTCTGTGTGTAGCTTTGCACCTTATCCTGGAACTCACTTGGTAGTCCAGGCTGGCCTTGAACTCACAGAGATCCTCCTGGCTCTGCCTCCCGAGTGCTGGGATTAAAGGCGTGCGCCACCACCGCCCGGCTGTACAGCTGCTTTTAATGTGGCTCAGAGGTTGGGTTTTGCTGTGTTTTAATTTTCACTTCATTCCAATACTTTTTCTTTTCTTTCTTAATTTCTTCTTTGTCCCATTCATTATTCATTGATTGTTTAATCTCAATGAATTTTTGTACTTACTAGAGATTTGTTTGCTATGTTCAGTTTTATTTGCCTAATGGCCAGATTTGATGCATATAATTATTTCTGTTTTTTAAAAGTTTCTTAAGATTTGTTTTATGTCCCAGGATGTGGTCTATTTTAATGAAACTTCCATGGGCTGTCAATTAGAATATGTATTCTTTGGTGTTTGGGTGGAATATTCTATAGATATATGTTATGTCCACTTAATGTATATCTGAGGTTTCTCTTTATTTTTTTGTTCAGATGACCTATCTATTGGAGAAAATGGGGTATTGAAACCACCTACTATTAAAGGTAGATGTTCATCTGTGTCTTTAATTGCAGTAGTAAGATTTTTATAAAATGGGTTCACAAGAGTTTGGTGTATATATGTTTATTATTGTAATGTCTTCTTGTTTAGTTGTTCCTTTGATTAGAATAAAACGTCCTTCATTGTTTCTGATTAGTTTTAGGCTGAAGTCTTATTTTGTCTGATAGTAGGATAGTAGTTCCTACCTGCTTCCTGTTCTCATTTGATTGGAGTACTTTTTCTATCCTTTCATTTTAAGATGGTTACTAACTTTAAAGCTGAGTTTCTTGTAGAGAACAGATAGATGGATTTTGTTTCTCAGTTCATCCAGCCAGCTTATGTCTTTTGATTGGATGACTGATGCCATTAATATTTAGTTATGGAAAAGTGTATTGATTATCATCATTTTGTTATTATTTTTTGTGTTCTCAGTCGTACTTTGTGTTTTGGTAATTATATTTGTGTTTTTCATATATATTTTTATATATAGTCTCTTGCCTCTGCTTATTCCTCTCTTTTGTCCAAAGTATTACTTATCTTTAGTAATTATATTCTCTTTAACGTTGGCCTGCTGGATATGAATTCTTTGAGCCTCTTTGGATTATGGAAACTTTTTCTTTCTTCTTCAACTATGTTAGATAGTTTTGCTGGGTAGTCAAGGTTGGCAGTCATGGTCTTTTAGAACTTGACTTCAGGCTCTTCTGACTATCAGAGTTTGAAATTGGGAAATTAGTGATTATTCTAGTGGGTTTTCCATTATATTTGACTCTTGTATTTTCTTTTGCAACTTGAAAACTTTTCCTTTGTTCTATATATTTAGTATTTTAGTTACCATATGCTACGTGGAGTTTATTTTCTGGTATTTTCTATTTGGTGTACAATGTGAGCTTTTTGTATCTGTAATTTGGGGAAGTTTTCTTTTATAGTCTTGTTGAAGATCTGGTCTGTGCCATTGATGTTGGGTTCTTCTCCCTCATCTATGCTTATAATGTGGAGATTTGATCTTTTTTTTTTTTAATTGTGTTTTATAGTTCTTGCTTGTTCCTTTCCTGTGTTAATTTTAAAATATATTCATATATATATATATATACATACATATATATATATATATATATATGTAGTCTAATTCCTCGACTTTGTCTTCAAGTTCTAATGTTCTATTGTTTACTTGATCCATTCTACTTGTAAGACTTCCACTTGGGTTTTCTAACTGGAGTGTTGAGTTGTTCTACTTTCATTTCATCATGAGTTCTCTTCAATATTCTTTATTGAATTTGGTTTTCAAATCCTGGATTGTCTTCATTATGTCATTCATTGTTATGTTTGTGTTTTCATGGTTATTACTCAGGCATTTATTCTCTTAAGGTTCATTTTCTTTTTATTTCATTGTTTCTTTGTGTCATCTTCAGACTCTTTCATTAAGTTTATGAATGTTCTTTTAAATTCTTTGTCCCGGGTTCATCTAGATAATTATCACTGGAGAACATTTTTATAGGATTGTTGTTCAACTCTTAGATGGTCTTTTAATAAAAAACCCAGAGCCAGATATCAGGGTGAAAGCTGAAAGATCAGGGAAGCAGAACAGCCAACCAAGTTCTTACTTCTATGAAATCCGCAGCCTAAAGAGAGAATTCCTGTTTCCTCATGCCTTGTATACCTTTCACTGACCTGCCATATTACTTCCTGGGATTAAAGGCATGTATGCTTCCCAAGCAAAGGCATGAGATCTCAGGTGTGGCATTAAAGGTGTGGGCCACCACTGCCTTGGCTCTGTTTCTCTCCTATACTGGATCAATCTCATGTAGCCCAGTGTGCCACCACTCCCTGACCTCTATGCCTAATCTAGTGGCTGGCTCTGTCCTCTGATCCTCAGGCAAATTTATTAGGTTACATAATATATCACCACATAGGATTTGTGGATTTTTTGGGTGATGGTGGTGGTGGGTAGTGTCTTGCTCTTTCATAGTATTTATGTTTTTCTAATGAGACCTGGACATGTGAACTATTTTTGTTGGTTGTGTGTCTGATACGGACACTTAGAGTGGGACAGAGCACAGGTTATGTGGGTCAGGTTGGGCCTGAAAATTGGATATGATGTAGATGGTGTGAAGTCTAGTAGACACAGGGGCCTGTGCTGCTATGTGTTTGCCTCTTGGTATAAGTCTGGAGGTTGGGGTAATATGGGTGAGGCTTACCAAACTAGGCCTGGGCACTGGATGTGGGACCCTGGCTGTCCTGGAAATTGAGGAGGCTTTATAGAGGGATGGATCTGGTGGTTTCACCAGGCTGGGTCTGGATTGGGATTGGGGGGAGGGGCTCATTCTGGTGGGTGGACTGCAATTGGAGAGGAGTGTGAGTCTCCTATCTAGGGTCAGGGCAAGCAAGGGCTCTCCATTAAGGCACATGGGATTGGTGGTACAAGTTGGGACTCCCTACTTTAATGTGTGTAGGGGAAGTAACACGGAGGAGCAGGAGCTGTTGGTGTCAGTCTAGAGGAACTGTTGGTAGTCAGTCCTAGAATAGAGAGGGGGTGGGTATAGTTGTAGGCACGAGTCTGGTTTACTTTATAATTATAAGCAATGAGAAGAAATAATTATCTAAAACTAGGTATGAATATTAGCACTTATTTTCAGTTCAGATATTTACTGACTGGCACTTATAGTTAGATAAACTATAAAAATGAAAATTGGCTCTTGGTTTGGTGGCACTCAAAGTTGTGGGAAGTGATCATTTTAAAAAGAGGTTATTTTCTTTTTAAATAGTATGTGATAGGAGATGTGTATGTGGTTTTGTCAGAATTCAAAGGAGGAAAAAGTAATCCAGTTTTGGAGTTTGTGAGCCTCCTTCAGTTGGGCAGGAAACTCGAGCCATGCTTTAAAGGATAGCTGAAAAGTTGGCAGATGGGCAGAAGGACTTTGCTGGAACAAGGCAGTCATTAGCAAAGACACACAAACCTAAACAGATTTAAAGCAGGTATATAAAACTGCTTTATATAAAAGTGAATCAGGTCATTTGGCTAGAGCATCTGGATTGTAGCATGCGGGATGGGATTGGAGAGCATGGATGAGTCCAGATCATTTCTGGTCTCAAGCTGACTGAGAGCTGTTTGAAATTGGTGTGAAAAGTGAGGTTAGGAGTGCTGAATTACAGGTTAGAAAACAGTTACATAAGAGCCCGGACACTGGAAGAGTGGTGGGCATAAACTCTCAATGATTTCTTTTTATGTCTTAAGTTACTCATTTCATTTAAGTGCCTCCTAATGTCAGGCTATGCCCTAATTTTTACTCCCTTCTCTTATGTTATTTGGAAATCTAGAATGATTAAATAATGTGACTTTAAAGTAAAGAACAGGGCAAATGCTGTTTTGTTTTCAAGTTGCACATGCCTTCTTGGTTAATCTGATATTCTTAGAGAAGATCACTGTGACAGGCCTAGAAACAGGCAGAGTCCTGCTTTTTAAAAGCAGGAATGGGAAGCACTAATTGTGATTTAGTGTCCTTGGCAGAGTTTCGGAAGAGCGTGATTTTTTAGGAGCTAAGTAACTGTGTTATTGAAGTATGATTGGATGCAGTAATTTCATGGGAGTTTGAGAAACATAGAAATCTAATGCAGAAATTTTCCTAATGTAGAAAATTTTGTAGTGTAGCTTCTGATACTGAAGAGTGACAGATTTGCAGTATGACATTTAAGTTTAGTAAATATATCTTTTAAAATACAAAATCTTACACTTGAATGAGATCCATTTCACAAATTGGTTTTAATGTATATTTCTAATTTATTCTGATATGTGAGATAGGTGTCATTTAGTCTTTCTGATCTCTTTTCATTCTGTCTTTCATATATTCAAATGTAGATTCTATTACATCAACCTTAGAGGAATTTAATAAATTATTATTATTATTATTATTATTATTATTTATTAGTTACTAAGATAGAGTTGGCCTAGGGCCACCACCACCACTACCACCACTATTATCATTGTTATTGTTTTCTAATGATAATAATGTTTTTATTTATTCTTTGAGAATTTCATAAATCTTTTTATTATATTCCACTCCCCCAGAGCCTATCTCCCCCACTTACCCAACTTTATGTTGTCTCTCTTAAAAAAAAAGATTTAAAAAAAAAAAAAACCCAAACCAAAACCAGGGAGTCCAGTATGTGTTGACCAACTGATCCTGAGCATAGGACCTCCCCTGGAGTGTTGTTGATATACTCAGTGTCACCATTTTAAAGAAAACCAACTTTCCTTCTTCCAGCAGCTATCAATTGCCAATAGCTCTTAGGCAGGTGTGGAGGTTCATGCCTCCTTCCCTTCCTCCATGCTGTGATTTTGTCTGGCTTGTGTTTGTACAGGTCTTGTGTTGTCATGGTCTCTGTGACTGTATATGCGCATATGCTTTTATAAAATCACTATTGTGTGTATGTGTGTGTGTGTGTGTGTGTGTGTGTGTGTGTGTGTGTGTGTGTGTATGTTGGGTACCCATGCGTTACAGGATGTGGATGTTAGAGGACAGCTTTGTAGAGTTGGTTCTCTCCTCTTTACATGGGTTCCAGGGATTGGACTCAGCTTGTCAGGTTTTCATGATTAAGTGATTTATTGGCACTTTGCCTGCAGTCTAGTAGAATTTTTACAGAATCATAGATGGGAGAATTTTGATCCTTAGGTGTTTATAATCTAAAGGAGGTTGACAGTAAGTACTAAGTCACAATACAAAAGGCCTTAAAAAGAAATATGAAATATAAACACTGAATTGGGACTTTACACAAATAAATTATATTTTATTATTTGATATATATGTGTATATATATATATTTCCATCATTTTACTATTTCTGAAATTGGTAAACATCTTGCAGTCTGGTGGCATCTTGAAAATGAGAAAAGTTATATATTTTGAGAATAAAATAGGTCTTAGAGGATGAGGCATTTGGCTGAATAGTTAAAAACTTTAAGACAAAGCATCCAGACATGACCTCTGTGAGGTGCTAGAAGAACGCTGAATTCATTTGGTGACTGACAGGACTCAAGAATGATGCAAGAAGAGGTAGTTTGAATTTATTTCGCTTGGAAAATGAGAAAGTATGGTATAATTTAGAGTTTGAGTTTCTTGATCTCTGTTTGGAAACAAAAGGCCACGTTAGAAGAGGAATTAAGTGAGAGAAATTTATGGTATTTTAAAGTAATTGTTCTTTTACCTGGAAGGAATAGAAGTTAAAGTAAAGCTGACAAAAAATTGGCTATATAATTTTAGGGTGGAATGGGTAGTTACAAGATAAGGAGCCCAGATTTATTAGCATGGATGACTAGAACTACAACACCTGTTAACTGAGACCAGGTGTTCTGGAGGAGGAAAGTGAATCTTGATGTTGGAATGATGAGTTTCTTTCTGTCATACATATTGTACAAGAGGAGAAATTCAGATCTAGAGGTCAGAAGAATAGTCAAGACTGGTGCCAAAGATAAGGGAGGCGTATGTAGATTAATTGATTCATAAAAGAAAGAATAATGTAAAGCTGAGTAACACTATATCTTTTTATCAATTTGAAATATGCTTCACATAAGAAATATCCATTCAGTTGGAAAGTATAGAATGCAGTGGTTTCCAGATGTTCATGACTTTGTGTAACTGTTAATGTAGTTTTAAAATAATTTTACCATTCCTATATAACCATTGTAGCCCCTTTATGTGTTTATGCAAAAAGTCATTAGAATTTGATGTGATTTCATTGAATCTGTACATCACTTTGGATGATACCAACATCTTAATAACTCCTCCTAATGTTGATACCAAATCCTGATCTCAAAGAGGAATAAGTAGTGTTATTCTGGAGCCAAATATGAGTGACTAGCTGGGGAACACAGATTTACGTCATCTCAAATTTCATATTCCAATATGGTAACAATGTGAAGACATTTTTATAATAACAGAACAAAGGAAAGTCATAAACCTAAGGTGCTTTCCAGATTCATTGATGCTGGGAACATGAGGTAGGTAGGTTAAGGCAAAGTAGAGAGATCTCTGCTGTGAGCATTAGGTGCTATCTGAAAACTCTTGTAGCTGTTTGGTTAGTGGAAGTTAGTGAACTCTTAAGTGAATACATTCCAAGGAGTTTACTTGTTAGCAATAAGGATGTTAGGTCAGACACAGAGGACAAGTAATGTCTATTAAAATCACTCACAATAAGCTGGACATAGGAGCACATGCCTTTAATCCCAGCACTTGGGAGGCAAAGGTAAGTGGATCTCTGTGAGTTTGATGCCAGCCTGTTGTACATAGAGAGTTCTAGGACAGTCAGAGAGCTTCGTAGTGAGACCCTGTCAAAAAAAAAAAAAAAAAAAAAGAAAGAAAGAAAGAAAGAAAACAAAGGCACCCACAATAATGTCTTTACGATTACGTAGGTCTTTCATTTCTTCCAATAAGAGTTTAATTTTTCAGTGTTCAAGTCTTGTAACTCATTTAGATTTATTTCTTGGTATGTTATTCTTTAGTTTCTGTTGTAAGTAGAATAGGTGCCTTGATTTCCATTTGGGGTTGTTTATTCCAGATGGGATCACAGGTAATTTTTCTGTATTTCTATCATATGCTGTATTTTCCTGAAGTTTTTGGCTATAGTTCATTTATTACGAATTCTTTGTGAATTTCTATGTATAGGTTCATTTCATCAATAAATAGTTTCAGTTCTATTTCAATTTGGATGATACTTATTTGTGTGTGTGTGTGTGTGTGTGTGTGTGTGTGTGTGTGTGTGTGTGTGAGATTGAACTCTAGTATCTTGTCCAACAACAGTGGTAAATGTTGTGGAATATTTAATCATGTAAAAGTGTGTTACATTTGTTTATGCTGCATTTGTTTAAAGATGTAAACATGGGTTGCTTTGCCTACCTAAGGCACCTGATTGGTCTAATAAAAAGTTGAACGTCTAATAGCTAGGCAGCAGAGGGATAGGTAGGGCTGGTGGGAAGAGAGTAAATTGGAGGAGGAATATAGGCTCAAGAGAAGAGAAGAGACAGCCGGGCGTTGGTGGCGCACGCCTTTAATCCCAGCACTCGGGAGGCAGAGCCAGGCGGATCTCTGTGAGTTCGAGGCCAGCCTGGGCTACCAAGTGAGCTCCAGGAAAGGCGCAAAGCTACACAGAGAAACCCTGTCTCGAAAAACCAAAAAAAAAAAAAAAAAAAAAAAAAAAAAGAAGAGAAAAGACAGAAAGGGAATGAGGGAGAAAAAGAGTGAGATGTCCAGGGCCAGCCAGGTAGGCAGCCTCCAGCCAGCTAGACATGGAGTAGGATATACAGAATGAAAGAACGGTGAAAAGCCCCAAAGCAAAATGTAGATGAATATAAACAGGTTAAATTAAGTTAATAGAGCTAGTGTAACAAGCCTAAATTAAGGCTGAGCATTCATAACTAATAATAAGTGTCCGTGTCATGATTTGGGAGCTGGTTGGTAGCCTCAAAGAAAGCCTGCTGTAGGTAAAAATGGGCACCTTTGTCTTTTTTTCTGATATTTGAAGGAAAGCTATTAGTTGTAGTTTAAAATGTCCTTTATCATGGTTCCTTTTGCTAGTTTTTTGAGTGGTTGTTTTTTTCTACTCCCCCTACCTTTTTTCCCCCCCCTGTATTTGGGTATTGTCAGATGCATTTTCTATATTAGTTGATAATATTATGTTTGTTTTTTCTTCTAGTAAAATTTATCTTTTTGATAAATCCCACTTGGTCATGGTATATGATCTTTTTAGTATATTGTCAGTTAGTTAGAACTTTGTTGAAGATTTTTGAGACAGGGTCTCATGAGACCCAGGTGGGCCTGAGGTTTATGTACCGGAGGATGGCCTTAACTTCTGATCTTTCTGCCTCTGCTTCCCAGTGCTGGGATTATGATGTATGCTACGAAGCCTAATTTATATAGTGCTCGTGATCAAACACTGGGCTTTGCACAAGCTGGGTAAGTACTGTAATCATCTGAGCTTCATTCCCAGCCACAATGCTGGCTTTATAGAATGAGCTATGGAAGTGTTTTCCTCCTTTTAAATTTTGGGAAAAAATCAGAAAGAAATTAGTCAGGATTCTGTGAGCTAAGTTTAATAGAAATCAACGGTGATGTCACTTGTACTAGATTTTACTTTCTTGGAGATGTTAAATTATGGATTCAATATGGTTGTAACAGGGTTACTGAATTTTTTCTTCTATATGAGTTAGTTTAGGTAAAAGTTGTGTGTTTCTAAGGATTTGTTGATTTATATTTGCTATCTAGCTTGTTTCCAGTTATTCATAGTTGTCTCTTGCAATCCATGTTATTTTTTGTAAGATTGATAGTAATGCTTTCATTTTCACTGGTGATTCTAGTTCCTTGCCCCCACCTCCCCTTCTGTCAATCAGTTCTATTCACCCTTTTGAAGAACCAGCTTTGGATTTTGTTGATTCTTCCTGTTGATCTTTAATTTCTTAAAATTTATCTTTTCTTTCCCCTGATATCTTTGGAATTAACTTAAACCAGCTCTTCTTTTAGTCCTTAAAGCTAAGTTATTGATTTGTCTATTGCAAGTGAACAATGTCTTAACTGAATATCATGTCTTCAGTATGTTGTGTTCTCATTTCTGTTCATCTCTAATTTCTGATTTCCTCTGTGATTTCTTCTTTGACCAACTGGATGACTTGTTTCATTTCCACACATTTGTCTAATTTCTAATTTTCCTTCTGTTATTGAAGATAGCTTATTTCTTTGTAGCCAGAACAGATGCTATGCATGAGTTCAGCCTTTCTAAGTTATTGAGACATAATTTGTAGTAAACATATGGTCTTTCTTAGAATAGTCTTTCTTAGAGAATTTTTTATGCATGCCGAAGGTGAATGTATAGTTTTGTGTTGTATTTCATGTTTTCTCTCCTGTCTTTCGCTCTGTATACACATATGTGTACATATATAGGTGAGTTCTTGTTGAATTATATTATCACTTGTTTGTTTTCTTCCTGATCTTCTTTCTAGATGTTCTGTCCATTATTGAAAGTATGGAATGTTGAGATCACTGTTTTATTGTAGAATTTTGTTTTATTTAATTCTGCTAGTGTTATTATTTATATATGTATATTTTGCGGCTGATTATTGATATATTTCCTAATCTAATCTTGAACTTAAGTGATCCTGCCCCTATAGCATTCCAGTTAGCTAGGACTACAGGCATGCACCACAGTGCTTGATTAATTATGATACTGTAATTCACATATAGTATATTTTGTTACACCTTAGTTTCTTCTGTATTTTTTATTTCTGACTAATTTTTGTAGTGAATTATTTTGATAGCCATTCATTTCCTGTTTGTATTTTTTAAGTTGTCTTCTTTATGGTTAACATGAACATTACTATTTTATTTATTTATTTATTTTTTTGGTTTTGGTTTTTCGAGATCGGATTTCTCCGTGTAGCTTTGCACCTTTCCTGGAACTCATTATGTAGCCCAGGCTGGCCTCAAACTCGCAGATATCCACCTGCCTCTGCTTCCCGAGTGCTGGGATTAAAGGCGTGTGCCACCACCGCCCGGGTAACATTACTTTTAACATACTAAATTACTGAACAGTCTTGTTGAAACTGATGCAAATGTAACTGACGTGATGAACAATCTATGCTCTGTTCTTCTCTTTTTTACTTTGGTGTTGCCATAAAGTATACCCTTTTAAAAATTAGCTGATAATTTTGTGGTGGTTTGAATAAGAATGGCTCCCATAGACTCATATTTGAATGCATTAGGAGGTGTGGCTTTTTTGGAGTAGGTGTGGTCTTGTTGAAGGAAGTGTGTCACTGGGGGTGGGCTTTGGGTTTTCAGAAGCTCAAAGCCAGCCAATGACTCACTCTCTTCCTGCTGCCTACAAATCCAGATGCGGAAACTTGGGTTCCTTCTCCAGCATCATGTCTACCTGCATGCCACCATGTTCCAGCCATGATGATAATGGATTAAACCTCTGAAATGTAAGGCAGCCTCAATTAAATGCTTTCCTTTATAAGAGTGACTGTGGTCATGGTGTCTTTTCACAGCAATAGGACATTAACCAAGACAAGCTTCATACAAACATATTTTGGTCATACTCAACTCCTGGCAGCTCTTTCCATATCCACTCCTTCCATCCCTTTCCACCCAACTTTGTGCAGCCCCAGATATTTTTGGATATGTAAAATTCCACTGGATTGTGGTTGACTTTTCAGGGGTTAAATTCTTAGAGAAAACCGACTCTTCATTTCTAAGTAGCTAACAATTGCTGATGGCTTCACAGCTTAGGATGTATTTGTATGTCTGACTTGGTCTAGCTTGGGCAGCCACAAGTTTTCTTCTACATGCTGTCATGTTCACTGGGAGTTCATATGTGCAGCTGCCCTGATATGTTTAGAAGATGTTGCCTTGTAGTCATCCACCTCTCTGGTTCCTATATTGTTTCATTTTCTTCTTCCAAATTTATTCTGGAGCTTTGGAAAGGGGGTGATGTAGTTTATAGATTTTCATCATGTAGTTCCTTATTCTTTGCTCAATGGCTAGTTGTGGATCTCTATAAATTTCTGTTTACTACAAATAGAAGCTTCTCAGATGAGAGTTGAGAGATGCATGGTCTATAGGTCATTATGAGTTGGTTTAATACTATGTTTATTTATCAAAGTAATACTAGTAGGTCCTCCCCTAGGGCCTATGACTTGTTCTTGACCCAATAAGGTGCCAGGTATAGTTTTAATTTTGTGGAGCAGGACTTAATTCAATCAGAAATTGCTATAGCTCACAGAGTTTACAGCTGAGATCACCCTCCATCCCCCATCCCCGGTAGTTTGTATAGTACTTTATAGCACTGTGAAAACTAGCCAGTAGGTCTGGGTCAGCTTGATTTCATCATGTGAAGAGACACTGTGATTATGGCAACTTTGATAAAAGAAAGCATTTACTTGGGGGCTGGCTTACTGTTTCAGAGGTTTAGTTCCTTATTGTCAGGGTGGGAAGCATGGTGGCATACAGGCAGAGATGGTGCTGGAGAGCCAATGGGGGGGGGCATTCCTATTCAAACAATACTGGGTCTTTTGTTTTTCCATATGAAATTAAGATTGTGTTTTAAATTTCTCTGAAGAATTGCATTGGATTTTTTTTTTTTTTAGACAGGGTTTCTCTGTTGTTTTGGTTCCTGTCCTGGATCTCCCTCTCACAGGAACTCATAGAGATCCACCTGGCTCTGCCTTCTAAGTGCTGGGATTAAAGGCGTGCACCACCGCTGCCCAGCTGCATTGGAATTTTGATGGGGACTATGTTCAAGCTATATATTGCTTTTGGTGGGATGGTCATTTTCACACTATTAATTCTGCCAATCCATGAATATAGGAGGTCTTTCTGTCTTTTTTTTTAAAAGATTTTTTTACAGTTCCTTACAGTTTTCAGTTTTGTTAGATTTACTCCAAAACTCACCCCTTCCTTCTTCCTTCCTTCCTTCCTTCCTTCCTTCCTTCCTTCCTTCCTTCCTTCCTTCCTTCCTTCCTTCCTTCCTTCCTTCCCTTCCAATCATAAATGGTATTGTTTCCTTGATTTTTTTTTTTCTCTTGGTGTGTTTGTCATTTGTATATAGGAGAGCTGCTGACTTTTGTTTGTTAATTTTGTATCCTGCTACTTTGTGGAATACAGCTATTGAAGTTTTCTGATGTATTCTTTAGGGTCTTTTATATATAGAATTGTATCATCAGCAAATAAGGATATTTTGACTTCTTGCTTTCCTTCTTGTATTCTCTATCTTATTCACTTGTCTTAATGGTCTAGCTAAGATCCCGAGTACTGTGTTGAACAGGAATGGGAAGAATGGACATAATTACCTTGTTGATGATTTTAGTGGAAATGTTTTAAAATTTTCTTCATGTAGGATATGGTGACTGTGAAATTCTTGTCTATTGCCTTTATTTATATCCCTGTATCCATATTCTCTCCAGGCTCTTATTATGAATAATTGTTGTGTTTTATCAAAGGCCTTTTTCTGCATCTAATGAGATGATCATGTGGTTTAAGCACCTTATTCTATTTATGTGGTAGATTACATTTATTGATTTAGATTTAGTGAACCATCTCTGGACCTCTGCATAGTATTTTATTGAGAATTTTGTGTCTGTGTTCATCAGAGATACTGACCTTTCATATTTTTGGATTCAGGTATCTTTGTCTGGTTTTGGTAACTGGCAATACTGACTTTGTAAAAGGAACTTGCGGATGTTCTTTTCTGTTTTTTGGAATAGTTTCAGAAGTATTAGTATTAGTTCTTTAAAAGTCTGATAGAATTCTGTACTGGACATCTTTGAGTTGGGAGAGTTTTAATTCTTATATTTCACTGGCTGTTATGGGTCAACTTAGAGTATTTATTTCATCTTTATTTAACTTTGGTAGGTTATATATCTAGAAATTCACTTTTTTTTCTTCAGAAATTCCAATTTGGTGAAATATAGACTATTAAAATATGTTCTTAGGATTCTCTGAATTTTCTCACTGTCCATTGTAATGTCTCCTTTTTCATCTGTTTTATTAATTTGGATTGTTTCTGTTTGTTAGTTTGTCTAATGGTTTGCCAATTTTGTTAATTTTTTTTTTTTGTTGTTTTTTGAGACATGGTTTCTCCATGTATTTTTGGTGCCTGTTCTGGATCTTGCTCTGTAGACCAGGCTGGCCTTGAACTCACAGAGATCCACCTGGCTCTATCTTTCGAGTGCTGGAATTAAAGGCATGTGCCACTGCCACCCAGCCAATTTTGTTAATTTTTTTAAGATTACCAATTCTTTGTTTCACTGATTTTTTTTTTAAATATGATTTTTGGTTGTTATTGTTTCTATTTCATGAATTTCAGACTTGATTATTATTTCTTCCTACCTACTTTTAAGGGTGTTTTGTTCCTTCTAGGGTCTTTAGCTGCATTGTTAGGTTATTAATTTGAGATCTCTTGAGCATTTTGATGTAGGCACATAGTTCTCTTATGTATGACTGTTTTCATGGCATCACATAGATTTTGATGTCATATTTTTATTTTCTTGTAAGAATTTTTAAATTCTCTCCTGGACTTTATTTTTTCACCCACTTTGATTTAGTCATATATCATTTATTTCCATGTATTTGTGCACTTTCTGTCTTTTGTTGTTGAGATCCAGCTTGAATCAGGTAGAATGTAGGATATCATTTCTGTTTCCCTATATTCATTGAGACTTGCTTTGTGTTCTGTGTTTTATTTTTGGAGAAAGTGTCATGAGATGCTGAGAAAAATGTGTATTCTTTAGTGTTTGGATGGAATGTTTTATAGATATCTCTTAGTTCCATTTGATTTATGTTGTCATTTAACTCCAGTGTTTCTCTATTTAGTTTTACCAGATGATCTGTCTGTTGATGAGAGTGGAATATTAAAATTACCTACTGTCTCTGTGTTGGGGTTTTAAGTCTAATAGTGTTTCTTTTATGAAATTGACTCCTCCTATGTTTGCTATATAATCTGTGCTTCAGATTGTAATATACTATTGTTGGATTTCACCCTTAGAGAACCTGCATGTTGTATTCTTGTTTTTGTTGTTGTTTGGTTGTTTTTTTGATATGACATTTTCTTTGAGTAATCAAATTTCTTCACTTTGTCTTCAAGACCTGATATTCTTCCCTACTTCATCCAGTCTACAAAGTATGTATAAATATATTATGCTCAATAACATAGATTTGTAATTATTTTTTTAAAAAAGTATGTAATTTATTACTTCTTACAATATTGTTACATACTACCTGGCAATTATGGGAGGAAAAATGTACTATGGTTTATGGTTTCAGAGCCATTTCATTATGTCAGAGAAAGAATAGTAGCTGGAATGTCTGCATGTGTGGTAGTGGCAGAACTATTAACATTGGCAGAATAGGAGGTAGGACAAGAGAAAGAATCAAGTGTAACTTTGAGAGGCCTGTCCCTACTGATCTAATTCCACTGGTGGGCTCCACCTCCTAAAGAGTCTAAAGCCTTCAGAATAGTGCCACAGGTTGGGCTCTTGTTTAAAACATAAACCTGTTGGGGACATTTCAGATTCAAACTGTATGGTGTAAGAGTGAAATAATACTTGTCTTTATGTTTTCCCATGTGAGCTGGAGATAATTTCTTTGTAAGGCTTATAGTAGGGTTACTTTTTTATGCTTTTCCATTTATACTTAAGCCTTTATTTAGCCTTACTTGTAGAAAATGTTGTGGTAGTAGTTCTGCTAATTTATGTTTTATTTGTAATTTATTTTTCCCTTTTTTTTGAAGCACAGTTTTGCCATATATTGAATTCTTTTTTGTTTTTAGACATTTACATTTAATTTGATTTTTTAAAAATTGGTAGTTAAGTTAGGGTGCAAAGTAACTGTTTCTAGTTGGATATGATCATTACCGTTGTGAGGTAGTGCATGAAGTTCTCCTGTGTTGGTCTTGGGGTGGTGGTGGTGGTGGTCTTGGTCCCTGCAGGTATCCAAGAAGGGAAGCCAATCTCTCAAAGAAACAAGAATGAAAACCAGATGCAGATTAACTTTATCAACCTGGATCAGACTTTGGGGAGTCTATTGCCAAGAGGTTCATTGTCAACATATTTAAAACACAGTACAATCTGGGAAAAGGTTTCCAGACAACAATCAGTCCAATTCTAAGTGCACAATAAAGGTTAAGGTGTGGCTACATAGAAATTCTTTTACAAAGTACATGTGACCATAAAAGTAAGTTCTATATCGAAAAGGCCTAGTGTGGTCTCTGACAGCACAGATGTCAGCAAGCCATAAATAAAGTATATGTGCCATCTCACCTGGGGATGGGTAATGGTCTAGGGAGGGAAGAGTCTGGAATAATTATTCTGGGGAATTTTGGTGAGATCTGCTTCCTCCACAGATAATGAAAAGGTCACTAGATTGCTAACAAAAGCCACTCTCAGCTTTCTGGATGGAGTACAGGTATTTGATTTTTATCTCTTCCATTGAGAAGACACCCCTGTGTGATTAACATTCTTGGTTCTCTTAGTGCTTCTCTGTGAGTACAAGGATCTCTGTGCCCTCAACAGTTAACATAACCTCATAGGGAGGGAGAAGAGGTTCACAAGGTTCCTGAAATCCTCTTGAGGCCTTTCCTCCCTTTAAGGTTTTATAAAAGGTAAAACAATTGAATTGGGTGGGATTTTTTTTTTCCCCCAGACAGGGCTTCTCTGTAGCTTTGGAGCCTGTCCTGGAACTCACTCTGTAGACTAGGCGGACTCTTAAGAGGTGTAGTTACCTGTCAGTTGCTCTAGAGATTTCCTGGTAGATGGGTTGCCTTTAAATTACTTATGATCCTGTAAGCAACTCCAGAAAATTCATTAGTTTCACTAAGTTGGAGTTGGATACAATCCATTCTTTAGTTTCTTGGTGCCTTCTCTTATCTAGGATGAATAGTATTATATTTCTTCTGGAAAAGACATATAGCATGTGGTTATCAAGAAATACATGTAGGAGTATGAGAACGACATCTCTTTTAAAATACATATGAATTAAATACAGAGGGGTGTAGGAGAAAATGCACCTGGAGTCAGAACACTGAATTCTGAAGTAGCATGAGTAGGCAGTAGCTGGCCTGCACTCTCCACATCTCCTTTAATGTGCTTCTTCCCCATAGAGACCCTTGGTGGTATGAGCATTCACTATCTAATCTGAAGTAATATTCTAACCAATCAAAATAAGAATCAATAAGTTTCTACTACATAAGTGGTTACTCATGTGCAATAAAAGAGATGCTGTTCCCTGTAACTGTCTCTGGAGTGGTTTATCTCTGGGTCCTTTACCAACTCACCCACATTGTTGTCTTGTTGGAGGATGTCCTGGTATTGACAACAAAGGGGTGTCTGTATGTGTGTCTGTGTGTCTGTCTTTGTGTGTGTCTGTGTATCTGTGTATGTGTGTGTAACAAGGTCTTGTGTATGTACTAAGTTGCATTATACTGAACTATACCTTCAGACTCGTGGATTTATTATGAGCAATTGGCTCTTGTAATTATGGACATCAGAAAGTCCCAAGATCTGCATTTTAGCCAAGTTGGGGACACAAAAGAGCTGAATGTATATTTCTGGTATGAAAACTTAAAAAACAGGAAATGTGATGGTCTATGTTCTAGTTTGTAAGATGGTCAGCTTGAGACACAAGACCCAGTATTTTTAGTTTCACTATGCAAGCAGGAAAAGACTGACATCCTGATCTATAGGTGTCAGTTTTCTATTAGCCCTTTTGTTCTGTTCCCATGGCCTAGTTAAATTGACAGATAAAATTATCTGTAATGAGTTGTTGTTGTTGTTGTTTTTGATTCCCCTATCGTATTTAAATATGTAACCCCACTGTTTCCTGGTTCGTTTTCTGGTGGCAGATTGTGGATAATCTTACTAAGGACACTTGATTACAGCACATTTGGTTATGTGTTTCTTTGTGAGTTTGTGACTTTATTTGACCTGGAGTTTCTTCAACTTTTAGGATTTATAGATTCCGGTCCTCCATCAGATTAAGGAAGACTTTTTTTCATTTCATCAAAAATTCTTTTTGTCCCTTTATTGTTGTTCCCTTACGTATTTGTTGTTTGCTTGGTGATGTCCAACAGCCCTTGAAATCTGTGTTCACATGTTCACATTTGCTTATTACATCTTCTTCCTGTTGCTTAGACTTGTTAATATATATATATATATATATATATATATATATATATATATATATATATATTTGTACCATGAGTTAATTGTCTAGTCTTTCTCAGGGATATTCCAGTCGACTATATTTTCTTGTCTTTTCATAAGTGGTAATAGCTATCCTGGAACTTACTATATAGACCAGCTGGACTTGAACTCAGAGATCTGCCTGCCTCTGCTTCCACAGTGCTGGGATTAAATGTGTGAACAATCAAGACTGGCCTCATAGTATCTTTTTCAAGGTTTGCCTTTGTTCTTTAGTGATTTTTCTCAAATCATTTATTTCAAAGATTGCGTTTCATATATATGGTCAGTAAATTCTCTTAGCTTGTGTTCATTTAGTATTTTGATGAAATATTTACCTTGAATGCAAAAAGTGAAAAAAAATGCAAACAAAGGAATATATTTCTATTGTTTACAGATTGCTTCTGGGTGGAGGAAATCATGTAAGGCTTACTAGATTAAGGATAGAATTAAGGATAATTTCAGGGTGAAATCATAGAGTTATCTAAAGTTTTTTCTGTTCATATATCTTTGTGTGGGTATGCACATTGTCTTGTAAATTTTCCTCTGTACTCTTGAAAGAAAGTCTCAGCTTAAACTTCTGAGAACTTAGGTAGTCTAGTGTATATTTGTACTGTAATACTTTGTTCCATGCATATATGTTATAGCTCTGCTTGCCGGGTTTTTCAAGATGATCACTCCTTTTCAAAATTGCGTCTTAGGTGAAAACAGAAATGAGTTTCTATACAAGTTAGAATCAACACAATGGTTTTGAACCAGAGACCAAGAAATATGGCCTAAGACTACCTTTTCTGTGTATGTGTGTGTGTGTGTGGGGGGGGGGTGTTGAAGGTTGTGTCTGAGGCCTATAAAATTAGCACACAGCCATTGTGGTATTAGAGTTTCTTTTTCTTGATTCAATTGCATAATTATAAAATTTTTACTCTTGTGTAGTATAGACTAGTTTGATTTGACAGTTACTGTTGCTGATGCTTTTTGGACGTTTGTGTAGACAGAGAGAACTTGGTACTCCTGACCTAGCCATTTTCTGACTTTACCCCTCCCTGTTTTTAGTTTTATTTCTAATGATGTTAAACATCTTTTCATGTGTTATTGCTTGTGTATTTTCTACAGATATTTGTCTGTTCAAATCTGTTACCTAGTTTTAATTGGGTTGTCTTCCATTATTGAATTTTAAGAGTTTTTATATATTCTGTATACAATTTTCTTATTATATACATGGTTTAAAAACACTTTTCCTGGCAAAGATAAAAAACACTGATGATAGCTTATGTTGGAGAGGATGTGGAGTAAGGGGAGTACTCCTCCATTGATGGTGGGAGTGCAAACTTGTACATCCACTTTGGAAATCAGTGTGTCAGTTTCTCAGAAAATTGGGAATCAATCAACCTTAAGACCCAGCTATACCAATCTTGAGCATATACTCAAAGGATATTCAATCATACAACTAGAAGAGATCTCCTGGGTAAACTGGGGGTGGCAGCTAGTGAATAGAGGGATTGGAACTTGAGGGAGTGGGTTGGCTGGGCTGGGAGTGGGAGCCAGGTTGGGGGCAGGATGGAGGGGGAGAGTAATGAAAGAGACATCTTGATGGGGGGTGCATTTCAGGGTTAGGGAGAAACCTGGTGCCAGAGAAACCCACAGGAATCCACGAGGATTACCCCAGCTAAGATTCCTAGCAATAGTGGAGAGAGTGCCTGAGCTGGCCTTCCCCTGTAATCAGATTGGCGACTACCCTAATTGTCATCAGAGAGCCTTCATCCAGTAACTAATGGAAGCAGATGCAGAGCTGCACAGTCAAGCATTGGGCTAAGCTCCAGGAGTCCTGTTGAAAGAAAGGGAGAAGAGATTGTACAAGTCAGGGGTGGGGAGTGGGGAGGAGTGTCAAGGTCATGACTGTGGAACCCACAGAGACAGCTGACATGAGCTTATGGGAGCTCATGGACTCTGGACCAACAGTTAGGGAGCCTGCATGGGATCAACCTAGGCTCTCTGCAAGTGTGTAGCTTCATGCGCCATGCTCAGTCAAGCCCTTGGGAGGCCTGCCTCTTTTTGAATGGAGACAGGAGTGGATGGGAATGAAGTAGATGGGAGGCATGGGGAGGGAATGGGAAAAGAGGAGGGAGGGGAAACTGGCCGGTATGTAAAATAAATGTTAATTAAATAAAAAAAAGAAGTTGCTATAATGAAAAGCTATATATGAAAAATAATTTTAATAAATCAAAATGTTTGTAGTGGTATGGCCTTTAAAATAAAAATAAAAAAACTTTCCCCTGTTTTGTGGAAGATGCTGTCTTTTTCTCTTTGTTAAAGTAATTTGTTAAGCTGTCCTTTCAAAAACACAAAATTTGAGCCGGGCGGTGGTGGTGCACGCCTTTAATCCCAGCACTCGGGAGGCAGAGGCAGGTGGATCTTTGTGAGTTCGAGGCCAGCCTGGTCTCCAAAGCGAGTTCCAGGAAAGGCTCCAGAGCTACACAGAGAAACCCTGTCTCAAAAAAAAAAAAAAAAAAAAAAACAAAAAAACAAAAACAAAAACAAAACAAAAAAAACAACAACAAAAAAACCCCCACAAAGTTTGAAGTTTTGGGGATAATACATTTGTTACTTGGGATTTTTGTTGTGCTGTTTTAAAATGATCACATTTAAGGGTCAAGCAGAGAAAAATGAACAAGATAAGAAAACTGAGATATCAGAAAAGAGCCAGAGGAAGACCTCTTGGTATAAATAAGACAGTTTAAAGTTGGATATGCTGCAGAGAGACCGTTAAGAGCATTAGCAATAGGAGGAGCATAAAACAATTAGGAGGTGGTGTAGGTAGCTAGAGATAAGCTGATAGCTACTGTAAGAAAATTATTGGGTTCTGCATGTACTTATTTGGCTTTTTAAGTACTGATTATAGGATTCATTGAATTTTTTTTTTTTTTTACATTTAGTGAGTTTTCTTGGTTGTCATGCATTTGGGATATGTGCTTAGTTTTTTTTTTTTTTTTCTAGGAGTGATATCTCTGCTCTCTGTGTAGGTCTGCAGATTTTTGTAAATGTGATCATATTTTCAGTGCATAACTAACTGTTAGAAACATGGATTATCCTTTATGCTAAATTGGATCAAGCCAATTTTCAGTAATTTGAAGACTTTAGATGTTAAGGATAGAAGTTGGACTTTGTTAGGCTTTCTTAGAAAAAGATACATAAAATAGGGCTAGGGCAATCAGTCATAGTCATAGAAAAACAAGGAGTGTGTTCAGAGAGATGGCTCAGCAGTTAAGCATACTTACCGCCCTTGTGGAAGATGCCGTTCAGTTCCCAGCAGTCATGTAACAGCTTACAAACACCTCTGACTCCAATTTCAGGAGATCCAACACCACCTTCTGGCCTCCTTGGGCATACTGCACATACATGATGCACTTATATACATACAAGCAAAGCACATATATACATAAAACAATGGTAAATGTTAAGAAAAAACAAACGAACTGGTATGTAGAGAGCAAAGTGAAGCTCATTTCCAGAGAAGTCCTCAAAAGATAGAATGGTGTAAGTTTGGCAGCTTTTGTAGTTCCTGGTTTCCAGTCCTTTGGGAAGAACATTTGTAATTCCTGTTCGTAAGTTCTGTTAGCATGTTTCACAAGTTCTTTTTTTTTTTTTTTTAAAAGGTTTCAGTTTAAAGGTTTTTAAAGTATATTTGTTTTTGCCAATTTCATAATGCACTTAATTCATTCTGATCACTCTTACCACCCACCTGTGATCTCTTGTGTTTCTCTCATGCCTGCCAGCCCTCTCTCCTCCACAAATGGTTCCTACATTCATGGCTCTTAGGTTTTTTTGTTATTTATTTTTTTTGGCTGGGAACCATCCATTGGAGTCTGATATGCTCACCAGTAAGGTACCCAACACAATTGAAGATAGTAACTGCCTCTCTTGCTGAAATTTATTAGTATCCAATAGATTAAAAGGTTATGGAGCTGTGTGTGCTCATCCCTGATTCATGCTTAACTGTTAACAGCAGACACTGTGAGATGATTGTAATAGTCTTGCCCCCAAACTAGCCTTTGCAGCTTTCTCTCTATCTTCTGGCTTAGTATTCTTTCCACTGCTTCTGCATTGCTGAATGAGAAGTTTTTCCAAAGGACTGAGGCTGAGAGTATAAATGGGTATAAATGGATATTTTTGAAGGCAATTTAGTGCCATTTCAATTTAGACAAATGATATAGTAAATTCTTACAATATATGATCTTCCCAGCCATGTGTTTTGTTTGTTTATTTGTAGGTTTATAGTACCAGACCATCCCTCCTTTGGAAGAGTCCTCAAATCTAATCAGATTGTTTGGTTGTTTCCTTTTACATCATTAGGCACATCGTGACTAGTACATCAGCATTGTAGTTTGCAGAATTCACAGCTCGGCAAGTTTGTTGATGCCTTTTCTCTGACAGTACCCTGTGTTGTACCTTCTGATACCATCAAAGCTAGCTAGCAGGGAGAAAATGTCCCCCTTAGTTTTATCTTGACTTCTCTGTATCTTGCATCCATGGTGTACCTTGCATCCATGGTGTACCTTGAGCAATACAATCTTACCATCTAGCTGGTAGACTCTCAAGAATGGTGGTAAATGTATTATTTGGGGGTTGGGCTTTAGGGCTTGCCTCACCTACCTCAGGAAGATTTTTGTTTAATAACTTATGACTTCTATGAACAAGCAGCATTACCTAGCCATGCAGGTTACCCCTCTTCTAATATTTTTTAAAAGTCATCTAAAAAATTGGCTTATAAATCTACAAAGTAGATGTCCACATTGATTATTTTAAAAACGGAGTGTTTATTGAAAAAAAAAATTTAGTATTTCTTAACTGAAAAATGTGTAAATGTCCATTATATCAAATGGGAAACTTCAACACAGATTAACAGCTAAACATATTGTTTAATTATATATACATATGGAGTGAAAAAGTAAGAGTATAGTTAAGAAAAGTTCAATATGGTGTTAATTAGTTTTGTGTTTATGGGACAGGATAGATTTGGGGAGGAACAAAGTGAGACGTAGGGGATATTGGAATATTCTAGTTCTTAGGTTCAGATACATATTTATTATTTTAATCTTTTTTTTCTTTTTTCTTTTTTTTCGAGACAGGGTTTCTCTGTGTAGCTTTGTGCCTTTCCTGGAGCTCACTTGGTAGCCCAGGCTGGCCTCGAACTCACAGAGATCTGCCTGGCTCTGCCTCCCGAGTGCTGGGATTAAAGGCGTGCGCCACCACCGCCCGGCTTATTTTAATCTTATATTAACACATTCTTTTACTGTTTCAAGGATTTTATAAGTTTAAAACCTTTGAGATGTATTATAGAATACTTTACATAGAAATAAAATTCTTAGGACAAAATCCTCAAAACTTCTAAAATCCTAACCACTAGTCTTGAAATCCAGTGTTCTGTCCAGACATGTCTTTTTTTTTCCCCATATCATTTTCTGAGACTCAAAACCTCAGTGCTATTTCTGACACTTTGATCCTTGCATTAGTTAGCAACATTAAGGATATTGTAATAGAATTTTACGTAAGTATTGCCTGATGGAATGAGTAAATAAATAAAGACAGTCTTTCCCCTATCTTTTCTTGCTTAAGATGTCAAGATGAGTTTGTTGCATGGTTTTTGTGTCTAGTGTCTTCCTCAGGATTTCTGAACCTTTGTTCTGAATCTTAGCTTTTGTTCAGATTGGCCTCCTTGTTTGTGTTTCCCCATCTGTTCATTCTTATTGATGCTTGATTCATCTTCCATACATTTCCCCAGAAACTTTTAATGATTCCTTAGTATAGAATGTTGAAGTACATCTTTAGACTGAGTACCAGGCTTCTATAATTTGATTTTCAACACAGGCCAATACTTGCTAATCATTCATCTGTTTCATTCTGGCTTCTTGGTGCTGTAATATGAGCAATATGGAGAGATGGTGTGCTGGGATGTTCTTAACTATTTATTTTGTCTTCAGATTCCTTGAATTTGTTTGTTTGTTTTGTTTTTTTGTGGGTATTTGGAACTCTCAGACTTTAGGACAGTGATTCTCAAATGAGCCATTTTACAACTGGGGGACATTTGGCAATATCTGGAAATGTTTTTGTCATACATGGTATTATTGACATCTGCTAGATAGAGATCAGAGCTATTGCTAAAGTTCCCACATATAACTTAATAGGACAAGCCACAAAAATTAAGTATTACTTAGTATCAAATGTAACTACTAAGGTGAGAAACTCTTACTGCTTTAGAGAAACTACTCTCTCTGTCCCTCTTATCTCTTTCTGTGTTCTCTCTCTCTCTCTCTCCCCCCCCACCCCCTTTCTCTCTGTTACAGACACAAAGAGAGACAGACAGACTTGTTCAAGGATATATGTTAAAACACTGTAACAGTGAAAACGGAGAAATAACCTAAATGTTCATTAGTGGGGGAATGGATAAATAAAATATATGGATATGTGGCCTAGTACTTTACAATAAGATGAAGCAGATTGATATACCAGTAGATTTCAAAACTGCAATTAAATTAGAAGTAGCAAATAATTTCAGTGTGATACCATTTATGATAATTGAAAAATATATAAAACAACTTTATTGAATATGTAAATAAAAGATGAGAAGTGAATTTACCTACCAATTAAGGGAGTGGTTACTATTGAGGTCATCCTAAGAGCAGTGGTTCTCAACCTTCCTAATGTTTCGACCCTTTAATACAATTCCTCATGTTGTGGAGACCCCCATATAAAATTGTTTTTGTTGTTACTTATTAACAGTAGTTTTGCTACTATTATGAATCGTAATGTAAATATCTTTGTTTTCCAATGGTCTTACGAGATCTACAGGTTGAAAACCACTGTTCTAGAGGTTGTAAACAGGCTTCAGTTTTGCCTCTGTTTATTCTTTTATAATGTACAGAGAGTGAACAGATATTCTTTTGTATTTATTTAAATTAGAGGGCATAATGTGAATTTTACTCAGTATAAATTTTGATTGGTGACAACAAAGATTGTAAAGGTACTATGTATGTTTAAAAAAAAGTTTTAAATTTGTCAACCAAAAGATCATTAGTAAATTTGCTACAAGATTTAGTATAGCATGTTTATATTCCATTTCTTCCTATACAGGAAACTGTCTTGACTTTCTTGGAACAGCTATGTCTTTTTGTTGTTTATGTAGCTTTTGTGTACAGTTGTGAATAAACTGGACTGAGTAACATGAAACACTAAATTTGTGTTTAATTCACAAAGATGAAAACCTGTATAAGGAATTAATAAACTACTTACTTTATCTGATTTTTATGTAGTAAAATATTGAAAGCATAGTTCCTACCGCAGAATGTGAAATATTTCTCTTAATTAGATATTTGTACATTAATTTTTGTCGTAAAAATTTTTGATTATAATAGTTTAAATAGTCCAATCAATAGCCATCCAGGAAGTCAAATTCAGTCTCTTAAGTGATTATAGGAACTTTATTTGTAAAGTATACCTAAAGTTCTTGTTGACTAACTTTCTTTTTTATGGGCTGCCCTTGATTATAGCAAATTTACAAATGTTATTGAAGAGTGAAATTGAGTGCATGCTACTCTTAGAACACAAGGATGAGTTTTAATACCAAGTAAAACATTGACAGTAAATTGAGGTGGAAATGGTATATAACTTTACTTTTTCCTAAAGTGACATAAAAATAAGTGTTTCAAATACAGTATAATTAAAAGTTATAATAACTATTCTTTATTTCTTTGAATTTAAATTATCTCAAATTAAGTAACAGATTTAAATTGCATTTATAATTATATGGCAGTTTACATTTTTTAAATAAAAAGCATTTACCAAAACTTATTCCAAGTTTAGGAAGTTTAATTTAATTTATAAAACTTTAAATAACCTTTAGTTACTGATTTTTATTTACACTTTTTAGAAGGAACTTAAATCCAAAAATAATAACCTATATGTCTTTACATATAAATGTCAATCTAATCAAAAGATGACTGAAAATTAATGACTTTATTTACAAAAAGGTCTTAGAATTTTAGATCTAATTTTTGTTAAAAGATTTCATGTAAATTATAAGAATGACTTAATTGTAAAATTCGTAATGATAGTTTCAATTCAGAATATTTAATTTATTATAATTTCAGTTCAGGGATATAATTAGAAATAGCTATGATTTTAACTAAATAGAATTCGAAATAAGTCTCATAACCTTTTAAGTTAATTTTTATAATTAGGTGAGAACAAGGCATGAACTATTTCCACTTCATTTTCTTGGTAATATTTACAGCTTAATACTAGTGTTAGTTCTTAATTGCTAGAAAAAAATGATAAAATAGTTAACAAGTATTCTTCTGTAAAATAATATATAATAAATTTTAAGAATTAACCATTGAAAAATAAATGTTCCTTTAAAAGTTTCAGCCCTGAAATCCTAGGTACTTGGTGGTAGAAGCATGAGGTTCAGAAGTTCAAGGCTAGCCTGGGTAATTGAATAAAACATTTTACAAACTAAAATAAAAAAGAGAGAGAAAGGGAAAAGCAGGCTGGGAATATAGCTCAGTGGTAGAGTGCTTGCCCAGTGTGGTGAGGCCCATGGTTCATTCTCTAGTCCCACATTAGTGTGTGGGTGGGCCCTGTGCACGGGTCTGTGTTTGTATTTGTCAGTTTGTATGTAAAGGTACATTTGATTCTTTATGTGTTCAGTTTTATAGGGGATCGTGGCTGACTGGCTGTAAAAATGTTATATATTTTCTTTCATTCAAATATAAAATACATACCTTTTTAAGAAAAGAATAGCAATCTGATTTGATCAGAAGGAAGAGACTTTTTAGGTCAGTTCTTTAGAGACATGCAAAGCAGGGTGCATTCTTCTCAGGTGTGAATTTTAAAGGGCTATTTTGGAGTGGGAAAAAAATTAACATGATCATTGTTACCAAGTAATATATTTCACATGGAAGAAAAATAATGATTAATATACCAATTTGGGGTTTTATTTCCAGAGCAGTGGCTGTTGCAGCACCTGTTACAGATGTTTTGGATAGAGTGTTTGTGGTCTTCATTCATGACTTTAGTATTTAGTTATTGTGGTTTTGGTTATTAAAATTTCTCTGCAATAATGCTCATATCCTCTTTGACACATTTAGAGGTAAACTACTGCTTTTGTTTTCCCTGAATTGTTAAGCCAATACACATGTTATGATAGGAATTTTTGTTTTGTGGTTTGATTTTTATGGATGAAATTAAAAAGTTAATACCCTTATGGTTTGCTTTTATTTTTTAGAATTTATTTTTGAAGTACATTAATTTTCATTTTGTGTTACTCAGAGTTTAGTTTACTTATTCCACTTTCATATATAAAAGGAAAAAATATCACAATTTGGGCACCATTTTCTGTACATGAATGAATGAGCCTATACTTTTTAAAGCCTGCTTTAAGTAAAAACAGTTTGAAGGAACCTGGAGGTACATGTGGTTGATTATAATGGTAAAATCTTAAAAGGTATCATGTATTAGTTTATTTATTTATTTTGTCTTAGAATGGGTTGGTAGTTAAGCTTGGTATGAGCTGTCAAAGTTTGAATTGGTAAGTCTCTGGTAGTCTCTTACCCTGAATATCTAGTTTAAGTAACTTATTTTCTTTCAACTTCACCATAAACTTCCAACTTAAATTCAGCTTTAAACTACTAAATTGTTTGTTGTCTGCTCAGGCATTACATCAGTACAGAACAGGCATGGATAGTTGGGAGAAGAATTCTCAAATTGGAAAGTTCCACCACTGATTTTCTCCAAATGGTTTAACCCCTGTGTGTCTGCATACACGTGGGTGTCTTCCTCAGTCATTCTGCTCTCTATTTTATGAGACAAGATCGCTCATTGAACTTAGTTCTCGCTGATTCGGCTGGATTAGCTGGTCAGTGAGCCCTGGAGATCCTCCGGTGTGTGCCCCCCCCCAGTGCTCTGATTACAGATGCACACTGCTATGCCTGGCCTTTTATGAGGGCCTTGAACACTTTCCAGACTGAGCCATCTTCTTAGCAACACAACCTTTTCTTCTTCCTGGCTAAGTGTGGCGGACAGTTTTTTTGCTATGCTTAGTCTTGACTTGGATGGAAGATTTAATCAGCCTTTTTTTTTTTTTTCTATTTAAATCCCCTTTCTGTATTCTTCTTAGAGGTAGAAGTGGGTGAATCGTGCCAACTCCAATAAGTAATTTCATTGAAACATAATTTTGCTAAATTATTTGAATTGGGTGAAACTGAGTCAAAAAGGTTTGTTTAGTTTGCTATGTATTGTCGTTTCAGTTTTATGGTAGCATGACTACTAGGTTGCCATTAAGTGGATTTTAAATACTTTTTACATAGTTATATTCCTTTTGTATATGATACACACACACACACACACACACACACACACATACATATAAATACATACATACATATTCACATGTTGTCACTTTCTAAGTTTTTAGCCATTATTGAATCTGATCTTACAAATGCCAGAATTCCATGGATCTATTGTGATGCTTCAGTTAGTTATACATAAAATATTTGAAAAACAACAAACATTTATAAAGATATTATGATGTATTTCTTTGTGGATATGATGCCATAGTTTCAGTTTTACTAAGTATATTTTAAGTACATTTGATTTCAGAGTACTTTAAGTGATACTGTCTTATGAGACAAATTCAGAGTGTCTAATGTAAATATGATCAACAACATCTGTAAAAGAATCTGTATTTGAAATTAAAAGAATATATTATATTTGACAGTAGGATTTTTAAGGGTGTGGGATAATAGTAGAATGAACATAAAACTGGATCAGGCTGAGTTTATTGATTTGGGCCCACTGAGTGGAGATTTTAGGTTTAGCATGGAAGCTTGCGCAGAGGTGTCAAATGTTTGTTTGAATGGTTGGCTGAAGCATTTGTCACAAGATGGTCTACTGAAAAGGATTTGGAGATGCCTGATGTCCCTTGTTTTAGTGTTGATGAAATTTTAAGGCTCAGGAAATTGCAACGCTAGAGTGGGTACACTGTGTGCCTCCTCCTCTACCACGGGAAGGCCGTGAAGACACGCCCTTCACTAATCCTCTCAGTGCAAACTGGTGAGAGGAGCACCAGTACATTCAAAGAGCTTTGTTGTTGCCTTCTTCCTTGTGCCAGACCTTAGGGTTGGAGATGCTGCTGCCCAGCTGGACAAATTAAATGAAGTGGGTTTAATTGGGTCCCAAAGTAGCAGGGGCCAGGTGACAGCACTGAATCACCAAAGTCAAGGTTATCATAATTATTGTAATGGGCAGCATTGACAAAGTTAATTTTGTGGTTGTGTGACTCATACGGACCATGTTGGTACTGAGTTATCAAATATGGTTTTCCAGGCATGAAATAGATAAGCCTACTGCATTTTGTTTGATGTATATAATTGGAAAAATTCTCAAACAAATGAGAAAGATTCCATATGAATAATGGCAAAAGGGAATCATGGCCTGTGAATCAATTTCCAGACTTGAGCCAGTTTCCAGACCCAGAACTCCCTAAATATGTGGATGGCCGGGTTCCCACAGACCTTGATAAAATACCTAAGATAAAATACCTATCCTTTCTCTAGTCCTTCTCCAGAGGGACCTACAGCCTATTACAAGAGTGGCAGTACACTGGGGGAAAGGAAACAGACCTTCCATGGTCTGTTGCATACTGGTCCTGAATTGACACTGATTCTTGGAGATCCCAAGAAACATGTGGCCCTCCAATTAAAGTAGGGGCTTATGAAGATCATGTGTTTTTGGCCGAATAGAGTTTTGAATGAAGTCTGTCTAACTCACAGTAGGTCCATTGATTCCCTGAACTCATCCTGTGGTGTTTTCTCCAGTTTCAGAATGTATAATTGGGATAAATGTACTTAGAAGTTGGCAGAATTCTCACATTGGTTCCCTGACCTGTGCAGTGAGGGCTATTATGGTTGGAAAAGCTAAATGGAAGCCTGTAGAGTTGCCTCTGACAGGGAAATTAGTGATTCAAAAACAGCAATACATCCCTGGAGGAATTGCAGAAATTAGTACCGCCATTCAGGACTTGAAAGATGCAGGCATGGTGGTTCCCATCACCTCTTCCTTTAACTCTTCTGTCTGTCCAGTGCAAAAGGCAGATGGATCATGAAGAATGACAGTTGACTATTGAAAACTTAGTAAGTAGTGAATCCACTCTTAGCTACTGTATCAGATGTGGTATCCTTATTTGAGCAGGTTAACACATCTCTTGGTACATGATATGCTGCTTTTGATCTAGCAAAAGCCTTTTTCTTGGTATTGGTATGTGCCTATAAGGACCACCAGAAGCAATTTGCTTTCAGTTGGCAAGGCCAACATTATACCTTTACAGTTTTGCCTCAGGGATATGCTAACTCTCCAGCCCTGTGTTATAACTTAGTTTAGAAAGGATCTTGATCATCTGAATCTTTCACAAACTATCACATTAGTTTACTATATTGACAACATTATGCTGATTGGACTAAGTGAGCAGGAGGTAGCAACCATGTTGAACTCATTGGTAACACATATGTGCATCAGAAGATGGGAAATAAATCCAGCCAAAACTCAAGGGCTTTTTACCTCAGTGAAGTTCTTAGGGGTCCCGTGGTGTGGGGCATGCAGAGATACTCCTTCTGAGGTGAAGGATAAGTTACTGTACCTGGTTCCTCCCACCACTAAGAAAGAAGCACGACCTTTGGTGGACCTATTTGGATTCTGGAGACAGCTAATTCTTTACTTGGGTGTTTGTCCAGCCCACATACCAAGTGCCTGGGAAAGCTGCTAGCTTTGTGTGAGGCCTGGAACAGGAGAAGGTCTTGCACAGGTCCAGGCTGCTGTGCAGGCTGTTCTGCTGCTCAGACCATTTGCACCAGCAGAATGGATGGTACTTGAGGTGCCAGTGGTGCTCCTTGTCTATGCCATAATCTTTGATGAAAAAAATTCATATGTTCATTATAGAAAGTTAGAAAGTGTGGTGATATATTGTGTACCATAATAAACTTGCCTGAGGATCTGATAGAGCCAGCCACTAAATTAGACATAGAGGTCAGGCAGTGGTGGCACACACCCTTAATCCCAGCACTTGAGATCTTATGCCTTTGTTTGGGAAGCCACACACCTTTAATCCCAGGAAGTAATGTGGCAGGGCAGAGAAAGGTATAGAAGGTGTGAGGAAACAGGAACTCTCTTTAGGCTGAAGATTTCATAGAGGTAAGAACTAGTAGATGGCTGTTCTGTTTCTCTGATCATTCAGCTTTCACCCTGATATCTGGCTCTGTGTTTATTATTATTATTATTATTATTATTATTATTATTAAAAGACCATCTAAGATTCAAACAAGAAAGGAATAAAATAGAGAAAATGAAATTTAGTTTTACTTTGTAATACCATAGCTAAGCCACTATTAATGTTTTGTGTTTATATTATTTGTATGGTATTTTCTCTTTAATTCAGTGCTTCCTGAAATTTGATGTATATTGGAATATTATAGAATTTGTTAAAAAAAGATAGACAACTCATAGGAGTTGTGTATCCCTTATGACATTTCAACAAATAATAAGGGTAATTGTTCTAAAAACATCTTTGTATTGTTTTGAATTGAGAGAAATAACCTTTCATACTCCTAATTAAAATGTATGTATGTATGTATCTATGTCTATCTCTATTTTTTTTTTTTTTTGAGACAGAGTCTCAGTCCAGGATAGCTAGCCTTAAACTTGTGATCTTCTTGTCTCATTGTAAGACCACAACACAGCAAGAAGCATATTTTATGCGCTAGTATTTAATTCTTCTTTCTAAAATGTTTGCAGATCAGTTCTGCATTTAAAACATTTAGTTGTTCTTATTGCTTAAGTGCTTGAGGTAGAACAAATGGTCTTTTGACATTCTCTTACTATGGAGATACATACTTAGCCCCTAAATTTGATACTGAAATTATATATGACAAATATACATGTCAGGGAATAATATACTTTAGAATTTGTATATGTTAAGTATTGATTCAGTCAGGTTAAATACACATTTTCAAGTGTGTATTATTACATTTTAAAACTGTTGCACATGTGTGTGCATGCAAACGTGTGTCCATGCCTGTGTGTGTGTGTGTGTGTGTGTGTGTGTGTGTGTATGTGTGTATTCATGCATGCATGTTCGTAGGTCAGAGGACAACTTAAGAGAGTAGTTATTTCTCTTCTACTATTTTGATCCCAGGATGGAGCTCATGTTTTCAGGTTTTGTGAAAAGAACCTTTATCTCCTAAGTCACCTTGATGTCCCATGTATTATTTCTTTATGGTGAAAACAGTCAACACATTATACCTTTTTGAAATGTGCAATGTATTGTTATAATCACCTCTTTTGCAAAAGCACAGCTCATGAACTTCATTCCTAGTTGAGAAGCTATTGGCAATAGCTCCTGGCAAAAGGAGAGTTGCTGTCCTTTGACTCTTTACCTGAGACACTGCCTGTCCTCTAGTTCTACACCCACTCACATACAAGGCAGCACTAAGTGTTCTCATTGGGTTTGGGAAAGAAAGCAAAAAAGAGCATGTGAAGTTCGGAGGGAGAAGTGGAGGATAGGGAGGGAGTAGAGGTGCGTTTGATCAAAGTATCATAGGCATGCATTCTATTCTGAGACTATCCTTTTAATTTTACTTGTATTGTTAACATTTATATTTTCCTTAATTTTTGTCAGTATGGAATGATCCTTCGTAATTAGAACATTTGTATTTATTTATTTCTTCATTTTATTTGCAGGGTATTATCTCTGTTTTATTATGTGCATCATATAGTTTGCCATATAGCATTAGTCATTTATAAGATACAGTACAAATGTGAAATTTAAAAGGGAACTGGAGATACTTAATTGTTCCTTCCTTGACCCTCTTGCTTCAGTATGTGTATATTAGTTGTAATTCCCAGTGTGCTTGGAAGATAATGTGACTTTGAATAGAATCACTAGGAGGCAGAACCAAAAGATGGAAAGAACCAGACTACAGATAGTTTGAGAAGGTGCCAAATCAGCCTTTGATTATTCACTTTTGGACTTCTGTTGTTTAAATCATTATTTGGTTGTAATTATTTTTTTGATTTGGAAGGGATGTAACCTAATTTTTAAGGTCTCTTTGTTAGTTTATTAGGTCATAGCTAAGGAAAAATACATTGTGTTCTGGTGGAAGTGAGATCTCTGTTGAAAACTGAACTTCATACCAAAGAATAATTGGAATTGAGAAGGAAATATTTAAAATGAAATAGAAATACCTAATTTTAGGAATTGCTTCATGATTGCTGAATTTTCTTCTTGAATTCTACATTAGTCAGGGTTCTCTAGAAGAACAGAACTTACAGAATTTACACACATGCTGTGGATATCACTGTATGCTGTGAATGTGTTGCTCTGATTGGTTAATAAAGTGCTGATTGGCCAGTAGCCAGGCAGGACGTATAGGTGGGACAAAGAGAGAGGAGAATTCTGGGAGCAGGAAGGCTGAGTCAGGAGGTGTTGCCAGCCACCACCATGAGAAGCAAGATGTAAAGATACCTGTAAGCCATGAGCCACATGGCAAGGTATAGATTAATAGAAATGGGTTACTTTAAGATGTGAGATCTAGCTAGCAAGAAGCCTGAGCCATTAGGCCATATAGTTTGTAATTAATATAAGCCTCTGTATGTCTATTTGGATCTGAGCGGCTGTGGGCCTAGGCAGGACTGGAGAAAACTCCAGCTACACACACACACACACACACACACACACACACACACACACACACACACACACACGAGATTTATTAGAATGGCTTACAGGCTGCGGTCCAGCTCATCCAACAGTGGCTCTCTACCAGTGGAAGGTCCAAGAATCCAGTCCACCAGTCCACCAGCTGGATATCTCATCTGGTCTTCAGTATATGGCAGAATCCTGAAGAAGTAGGCTCTACTGCCAGTGAAGGAATGGACTTCTCAGTGAGAAGGAATTCAAGCAGGCAAAGACAGCAGGCTTACTTCTTCCATGTCCTATATATAAGCTGCCAGCATAAGATGTGGCCCAGACTGAAGGTGGATCTTCCCACCTCAAAAGATCTGGATGACAGGTGGATCTTCCTACCTAACAAGATCCATATTAAAAGTGGGTCTTCCCATTTCAAAGGATTGAGTTAAGGAAAAAAAAAAAATCCCTCACAGTATACCCTGCCTTTTGGATTTTAGTTCATTCCAAATGTAGTCAATTTGATAAGCAAGAATAGCTGTCACAAGTGCTTTTAATATTTTTTAAGTATTTTTAACTGTGTATGGGGGTATGTGCCTGTGAGTGTGTGTGTGTATGTGTTGTCTCAAAAGGCCAGGGGCATTGGATTAATTACCCTGGAGTTGGAGTTGTATAGGTGGTTGTGAGTTGCCTATTTTGTGTACTGAGAATGGAATTCTGTTCCTATGGAAGAGCTGTGCCCCTCTTAACCACTGAGTCATCTCTTCAGCCCTCAAGTAATTCTAGTAATAATAAATACTGTTTCAGAAAACATTTGATAGCTTTAAAGGCAAAATATAAAACATTAAAGGCTAAATATTGTATGGCAGAATGTTTTTGCATTTTTGAAAAATTTTTGATAGCTGAAAAAGTAAAATTGTTTTATGACCATTTTACTGTTTAGTACTGCTTTTAAAAATGTTTATAACTTCAGTGTTAGCTAAGTGAAGAACATAGATCTACAGAATCAAGGTTTTCATGGACAAATCAGGAAGATTTCAAGAATGCTGTATTATATGGAATACATGAACAACTTTAGATAAATGTTCAGTGTAGACTAATATATGTTTCAGTAGTAGTTTGACCCCTATGGTATGTTAACTAGATTGTGACTACATTCAGATTTTAACAGTTAAGTGACCTCATGGTGCACCCTCCAAGACTTTGAGGTTCTCAAATTTAAGGACACTTTAGATGTCAACCAGTCGCTTTGTCTTTGTAAATTTTTGTCTTCATATCTGAAATCCTGCAAATTGTTACAGCTTGTGTGTAAGCTTCAATAGAAAAAGCTTAACTTTGAGGCTGAATTTCTAAAACTTGACACAGTTTGTGACTAATGCAGTCCACTTCCTGTTATTTTGTGGACTCATAAAATATTATGGCTTCTATGTGAATGAAGCACTGTCCCTACTAACTATTCTTACTGTTGTTCTACTGCAGAAAGTCTCTAATGGCTGGGTGAAGACAGGAAAACTGTCAGAAAGGCTGAAGTACTGTCATACTGTAAGTATCTCTCTGAAAAAGAAGTTTAAGAATATTTCATGTCCATTTGTTTCAGGGAAAATATGTTAAAGATATATGCAAAATATAGAGGTAGATATTATAATCATCTTAATAATTTATAAGAACTAGTCCTGTGCTGCTTTTAAAAATTGAAAATATGTTCTCATGTATTAAAATGAGGACTTTTTCCGATAGCATTGAAAAATATTTCTAATTCTAACAAGGATTGATCTATTCTGTGTACATTTGCTTATTTAAAACTATCAGAATCCAGAAAATTGTTGTAGTTTTATAGGTTGTGATTTGTTTGGGTGGCTTATTGTTTAGGTTATTTTGCAGAATTATTTATTTGCTGATTTATTTATGTATTTCATTATTTATTTATTTGATTATTTAGTAAATTATTTATCTGATGAATTATTAATACATCTTCATGACATGTTTTAAATTATTTATAACTTAATTTTGAGTTTATTGCTTTTAGACGCTGCATTGTTACTGACTAGTTTTGATTTTTTTCTTTGTGGTTCTTGAAAATTAAAGTATTAGCTCTAAGGCAGAGAGTATATTCATTCCAGTTCCATGGACTTATTTTTATTTTTTACTTTGTTGGTAATTTATGTCAGTGATAAGATTTTAGCTATGCTTTGTTGTTTAGCATTAAATTTACTCTTTTAGGGTTACTTGAGTGTTATAAAGTATCAGGGTATTGTGTATGTGGTCATTGTGAGTCACTTACTGATTAATGATAGTGTTTCATATGTAAACACAAATGGAACTTTTAAAACTAATTCTACATTATTTTCTGTCTCTTGAAAGTCAGGTTTGCATTTCTTGTTTTAGAATATATGATGGAGTTATTTAATTTTAGTGGCAAGTCTGTTTTACCACTGGAATGCTTTTAGGAAAGTTTACAGGATTGAACTGCAACTTAGATTTGGATTCCTTCTTTGTTTAGAGTTGATTATATATGGGCATTTGGAAAACAGAAAGATAGTTATATAAATTTTTGTATCACTCATAATATTTATTTCCTATATCTTACAAATAATATTTTAATAAGTTAGACTGGTTTCTGTTATTAAATAATGAATATCATTTCTCCGTCTGATCAGGGCTTTCCTTGAGTAGTTTATGAACAGGTAAATAGTCATGAATATCATTTCTCCTTCTGATTCTGTTTTATAATGGTAATTATCAGGGCTTTCCTTGAGTAGTTTATGAACAGGTAAATAGTCACCTATTTTGATTCTTGTTTCTTGGAGTGAATGACAGTGTGCTTTACAGTTTTTACACTTGGGAGAGAAGCTGCACTAGTTAAGAATGCTATCTATGGCTTCTCTAGATAGGTTCTATTACAGAATTGTAAATTATGCACAAATATCCAAATTTCTTACCTTGAAATATTGCATATATTAATATTTAATTAAAATGTTGCAGTAGTATCATCTTATGCTTGTCTTGAAAAATGTTCTTCAGTGATTTATGTAACCTGGATCAAGAAGTGTGTATATCATATATATCTGTCGCTTTTCTATTCTGGTGAAAAGAACTTCATGACTATTAGATATGGAATTCCATTTTTAAACATTCTTTAATATACTTGTATGGTCTTTTGAAGAAAAATGTTGCTTTCTCCATTGCTAATAAAGTATATTAGCAGTCACCATAATCTACTGAGGGCACATTATTATTAACACCTATTGATAGAATACTAACTGCATTGTACAAATGATCATTGCTTTGATGATACATGTGTGTGTACAATTACTCAAGCACAGGCATCTGGGAATTTCTTCTGACAGTAAGATAATTTTAAGAACTTGTGTTTGAGCTAGGGGCAGTGGTGCACACCTCTAATCCCCGCACTTGGGAAGCAGAGGCAAATGCATCTCTGTGTATTTGAGGCCAGCCTGGTCTACAGAGTAAGTTCCAGGACAGCCAGAGCTGTTACACGGAGAAACCTTGTCTCCAAAAAAATAATAATAATAATAAAAAATAAATAAATAAAAAAAAACCAAACCACCACCAACAAAGAACTTTTGTTTGAAAAGACATATTTATATAACCTATTATAGGTAGTATTATTCAGGTCTTATCATATGCTGTCCAGTGTTCACATATTTTATTTGGATTTCTTGACTTTCCAATAAGGTAACATGGTGATTTTTTATTTTAAGGATGAGGAAATAGAGAGTTGGAGATGTTAAGTAGCTTGCTTATTGTTATTCAGCTGAAAGTAAGTGGAGGGCACTGGGATTGGGAATCATTTAGTTAGCTCAAGGAGCCTTTCTAAACCTGTTAGTTTTATATATGTACATAGTATAATATGGAGATTGCTCTGTTTTAGAGGATTTGTTTGGTCACATGTCTTTTACAGTTTAGCTTGTTCAGTAAATTCAGTTTGTGTTATACTTAATTATCTTTCTTGAATGGTAGACAAATACTTGAACTACTTGGATTTTCTTACTAGATTCAGAATTGAACAAAATTGCATACTTGTACCTCTGAGATCTTGTGTATTTGCCTGTTAAAAAAATCAATACTAAGATCAGATCTTTGGCACTTAAACTCAAGGACATTCCCAGGGCTCTGTTTGTTTGTGTATGATTTGTTCATAAGAATAATATTGTTAGGACTAGACACATTTTTAAAAGGATGACTGGTGCTTAGGTTTTCACATACATGACCACATACTATTAAATCAAGCCTTAATACAGTGCTTAATATACAAATATTTTAACATGTTCATAAACAGGACAAAGTAATATTTCAGCTTCTAATGCAGCTACTTATTTTTGAGACAGGGTTCCACTATCTAGCTCAGGCTGGCTGGAGCTTGTTGTTCTCCTTTTTTCTCAGCCTCTTAAGTGCTGGGATCAAAGATATGCACCACAATGTTCAGTCCAATACAGTTTTTAAAACACATGTAATTATTTAAAAGACTCTTGGGAGTCTCAGAGAGTAAGAAAAGTTGTCAGTTCGTGTGAGGCTTATGGGAAAGGGTCTTTCCAACTCTATTTGCTACCTGAAAATGGGGAGCTCTCCATCCTGGATCTTAAATAAGTACACTAAACACATCAGAAAATAGATGAATTAAACTACAACAGTGTTGATGTGGGTTGGTGTGAATGCCATAGCAAGCAGAGTAGGGCAATTCAGAGTTGTAGTTATTCAAATAATGTTGTATCACTAAATTCTAGTTCACTTAGTGAATGAAATATTACCATTGCTGTGATGACTATCAATTTGTCATCTTATCTGAGACAGTTTTGAAACTTATTTGTCAGGATAGGAGCTTGTAAAGTGGAGCCTTCCTGGACCACGATTTGTCCTTTGTTTGTTTTATACCAACCAATGTGGTTGGTGGTTATTTATGTCTTTTGGGAAAGGCTGACACTGTACTGCTCTTGGAACCTATTTACTTTTTCTTTTACTTGTTAAATTATGCCTTATCTAGTTAATATAGAAGCAAGGTAATACTTGATGTCATAGCCAAGTTTACATTTATTGATTTTTTTAAAAAGTTTTTTCTTATAAAGTATTTTGGTCATATTCTTCCCCTTCCCTGACTCTTCTCAGATCTTGGGTCCCCTCCTGATTTCATATTCTCTCTCTCAAAACAAAACAAAGTAAAAGCAAGAAAATGAAACAAAGCACACAACAGAAACCAATAAGCTGTAACCAAAAAAAGCATACTTAAAAATATGGAATCCGTTTTGTATTGATCAACTACTCCTTTGCATGATGTCTGCCCTTGAGGTGGTTCATATACCTGGTGACACTCTACTGGAAGAAACTGATTTTCCCTCTATAAACAGGTATTAATTACAAATAGCTTCTTGGTTAGAGGTGGGACTTTGTGTGTACTTCCTTCCTTTCTGCTGGGACTTGTCTTGTGTGTGCTGTCACAGCCTCTGTGCTCATATGTGCATCAGGACTGTTATGTCTGAAAGATGCTATTTTTCTTGGAAAACTCTGCCACCTCTGGCTCTTAAAAACTTTCTGCCTCCCTTTTCATATAGGTTCCTGAGCCTTGAGGCAGGAGCGGGGCGAGTTTGATAAATACATCCCAATTAGGGCTGAATGCTTAGACCTCATTTTCAAGGAGGACGTAAGTGAAAGGGTATTATTATTGGGAGTAGAAAGATAAGCACGCAGCGTGGACCATAATGAAGTGGACAGTTGTATTTTTTCCTTTCTATCAAATATTGCAGCATTTTTTGTGCTTCTTTTTACCTTGTAATTCTGATAATTGACAGCATGTTTGATACTGTACTGAAAGCTAATCCTGTTTGTTAAACCTTCAGAGTTTACAATTTTGTTGAATGATCCAGTGATCTTATTTTTTTTAAAGCTGTGCTATGTGTCACATATGTTGATAAAGTTGGCAGTTTTGCCAAAACATTTTTAAAAACTAGTTTCTGAGTGAAATTTTGTGTGAGAAAATAGAAATCTCCTAGAGTGTAGCTTAAAATTTTTCTTCTCTCTCCCCCTCTTCTTTCCTTTCCTCCCTCCTCTTGTATTTTTAATTCTTCCATCTTATGGCAACTTACTTTATTAAGCTCTAATCTCTAAAAGCTTAATTTCTAGTTTGTGTTTAGGTTATAGATGGCTTGGTAATTTTAACTAGGTAACCATCCAGGTATGTTTGTACATTAAAATCTTCAAAAAATTCTTTAGCAATGATTCTTATTCATTCATGTATATAATACCAGAGCTCTTTTCTTTAGAAAGACCTATTTACACCTAGTATCAAATAAAAGAGGTTTGTACATTCTCCATTTTTTTTTTTTGTCATAGTATGAAGCCTTTCCTGAAATAATACTGCAGTTCAAAGAATGGTAATATGGCTTGTGTCTTGGCTCCTTTATATGCCTAGTAAAAGTATGGCCAGAGAACTTGTTAAGCACAAGATTTCCTTAATCTCTTACCTATTTTGTGGATAATATATGGTGAAGCAGTTTGGGTCTCTGCACTGATGTTTTGTTTTGTTTGTAACAAAGTCTTTCTTGTGTAGTCCCTGCTGGGCTTTCCCCCAACTAGCTCTTATAACTTAAATTAACCAGTTTTTATTAATCTGTGTTGTGCCACATGGCTTGGTTACCTCTCCTCTGTACCTGTGTCTGGCTGACATCTTCCCACCTTTCTTCTTCCCAGAGTTCCTCTCTTTCCCCAGAAGTCCCACCTATTCTCTACTGCCTGTTTGATCATTCAGCGCTTTATTAAACCAATCACAGTGACATATCTTTACACAGAGTAAACAAATATTCCACAACACTTACCATACATTTTTTTTCCTTTTTCTTTCTGGCAGGATACAGTGAACTTTGTTGTTGGTGTTTCAGAGAGAGTAGGGATTGCTAAGCCTTTTTTCTCCTTCTGGAGGTCTGTGATAGAAACAGTGAAGCTAAAAGCTGAGTGTTTGGGGGTTGAGTACCAGCAGGAACTCTCAGCACTGAGGGCCTCTCTCATCCTCTTGTGTTCTTGCTGGGGGTAGGCGATCAAGGGCTTTACCATCCTGTTTCTGTAGTCAAATTTGTTGTAGTACCAGGGAATGAGCTTGACAAATGGTCATTGATAGCAGTATCAACTGCAGCATCCAAAGTAGAAGGTGGCTGTTGCTGTGAAAGTCATAGGAGACAGCCTGGTCCTCAGAACAACCATGAGTTTCCTGTTCAACTCTGGGATGCCCTTACTTTCTGCCTTGTCAGGGGATGATGTTCTGGGCCATCACACCATAGTTTACTGAAGAGGCCATATACATTCTTCTTAGTGGAGGTTATCATATGGCTTGCAGTCATGAGTTCCTTAAAAATGTCAAAGTTGTCATGGATGACCTTGGCCAAGGTAGTTAAGCAGTTTGTAGTTCCAGAGGCATTGCTAATAATCTCGAGTGATTTTTTTTTTTAACTTTTCATTGTTTATCTCCATCACAAATAGAGCACCAGAGAGAGGCAGGGACAGTGATCCTTAGGTTCCACCCTTCAAGTAGGCCTCCCCCCCCTTCTCTATGACAGTAAATATACCAATAGACTCCACAGCATATTTGGTACCAGTATCAGAATTTAATGTCAGTAGGATCTTGTTCCTTGAAAGTGGAGGTAGCCTTCTCATTTATTGGCCTTTCCTTACCTTTCCCATTCTACCTTTGTAAATAAGAAGAATTCTATCACTTGTGGTAATCCTTTCATCTTTTACGTCTACCCTTCAGACGATTAGCCAAATGAATGTTCATTCATTATAAATTAACCAGTCTCAGGTATTCTGTTAAAGCCCAGGCAATTGGATTAAGTAAGAAACTTTTTTTATTGAGGTATATGTAAGTTATGGCATTTTGACATAACTAGGTAAGAAATATAGTAGATAGTTTTATGTTTTGGACAATATAGAAAAATTACAGAAAGAGGAAAAGAATGGAGTCTGTGTTAGCACAGTACTTTAATCATCTCTTGTAATAGCATAAAAATTATCTTTTTATCTTATGAAATCTTACCATGCTTTCAGACTTAAGAAAATATCTGAATTTCATAGTATATTCTCTTAGATACTTGTTATCTTGGGTTGAGATGTTACCATTTCTTGTATAGTTATTTCCTCTAGGTTGGACATGACCATTGCTGACTTGAATTAGAGCACTGTGATCACTGCAGGAGATTCTTGAGATGGAACCTGTTAGCATTTCCTTATAGAGGGAAAAGGAGGTTCTTTGTCTCACAGTTCTTCAGAGGATCTTCAGAAAGTCCTTCTCCTTTCTAGTTATGTAAGCTGTAATTAGTTGTTTGGTATAGGGACTCTTTTTGTAATATAGATGCTCACGTCTAATATTCCCCAGTGGGGCTCTTTAGTGGTACAGCTTTTCATTAGTCTTTCATGATGCAATTGATCTGCCTATTCCTGAGTTGCCTAGGGGACTTTCTGGTGGTATAGCTGCTTTTGAAATATCCATGTTCTTGTAAGTAATCTCAGTAAACATTGGTTTATCAAGCTGGCCTTGGCCTTTCTTTGATTTGCATTGTTCTCTTGGAGGCAAATAGGTGTTTATTTGCATCTTCCCACAAAGACCCTCATGATACTATTGTAAGAACCTGTTGCCTCTTTTTGAAGGTTTTCCTTTAGAAGTTTTTTGTTGTTGTTGTTTTGTTTTTGTTTTTCTTTTTTAAGTTGTATTGATTTGAATGAAATAGGTAAAATAATTCCTTTAAGTCGTTTATAGCAAGAATGATAGGTAAAAAAATAAAATAAAAGATTCAGTAGAATAAGAAATGTCATGAAACTACTATTGTTCAATTAATTATTGGTGGAAGTCCCAGATGAGGCTGCCATAAGTTCAGGTACTGTGATGGTTCGAATGACTGATGGTTTGAATGAAGATGGCACGCACATAGCTCATATGTATGAACAGTGGTTCCCAGTTGGTAGAATGGTTAGGGAAGGATTAGGAAGTATAGCCTTGTTGGAGGAGGTATGTTACTGGAACAGGCTTTTAGGTTTCAAAAGCCATTTCTAGTTAGCCAGTTATCTCTGTCTGCCTCTTGCTTTTGGATCAAGATGTAGGCTCTCAGCTTCTGTTTCAGTGCACTTGCCTGCCTGCCTGTCTGCCTGCTGCCATGCTCCATATTATCATGGTCTTGTACTCCAACCCTCTGAAGCTACGAGTATCCAGTTGTCCTTGTCATGGTGTCCTAGCACAGCAATAGAAAAGTGAATAAGACAGCTTCCGTATCTCAAGCTGTATCTCATCCTATCTTAGGTATGATGTAAAGATAACGTGATTAGTTTATTTAATAGTGTTCTAAAGTTGTTGAGGTGTTTTGCTTTGTTTTTTTTTTTTTTTTTTTTTTTTTTTTGCCTTGCAATGATTTTTATATAACCAAAGTAACTGATCTTAAGAATTCTTTTTCTCTGCAGTCTTATATTTTAATTTGAATTTAATATTAGTGTTTTTCAAGATACCATTAGCTGTATGTATTGTATTTTTTAAGTGAAAATTAGGCTAATTTCACCCCTTCTTGACACCATGTCCTTTATTATTTTTTGAGTATCCCAAGTTCCTGTTTTACACCGTTTCTATTATTCCATATTCCCAAATTCCTCCATTTCCTTATCTTTACTTTGTACTTCATTGCCTTAATTAGATTGCATTGAGTCCAGTGTATACAAAAATTTCATGAGAAACTCAAGGACTTAGGAAGAAATAGTATTTTACTGAATAAACGTTTAAAATGTCTGGGAAGCTACATTGTATAACAGGTGTGATCACTTCATTGTTTCAAGTTTATGCTAGTCAGAATTGATAGAATTTGAACATACTCTAGTGTGTTTATGAGATAAATCACAATCGTGCATGGCAGACTTCAGATAGAAAATGTTAATATAAGTTGGATATGATTTCTTGTTTAAGTTAATAAGCCAGTAAGTCTTTAAATCAGATGGCTGCTACTTTGTGCTAGTTTCTGTGACAATTAGCAGTGTTTCTGTTATTGTCTTCATGGTGACAGAAGTATTTTGAACTTCTTTATGGAGATATAATTTTCACTGGAAGGCATCTTTCTGTTATTTAGCTATAGATGGTATTTGCCAAGGCCCATAAAGAAATAGGGTTGGGGATAGGTTAGAGGGAGAGGTGGAAATGATGTTAATACAGATTTTGTGTATGTAGTTGTCAAGTTTAGATAGTTGCAGACAGCTGAGTCTCCTTGTAATACTGGAGTTTTTCATGCTTTCTTAAGTATATCTGAAATCTCACTTGGGGTTTTTGTTTGCTTTTTACATAAGTAGAAGTCAGATTTTTCATATGAAGAAAATTGAGAATATGCTAATGAAGTCATAGGTCTCTTTAAGTTGTTACAGTTGTGGAATTGGGAGTTGGGTTCCTTTTTTTTTTTTTTTTCCTCACAGCAGATGTTAGAACCATTTCTTTAAAATCCTCATGGGCTGAAGAGATGGCTCAGCAGTTAAGAGCACTGGCTGTTCTTCCAGAGGAGCCAGGTTCAATTCCCAGCACCCACATGGCTTACAATTGTCTGTAACTCAAGTTCCAGGGGATCTGACATTCTCAAACAGACAGACATGATGCAAAACACCAATGTACATAAAATAAATAAATCTTTGCCAGGCGTGGTGGCTCACACCTTTAATCCTATCATGTAATGCGCTACCATGTCCTTAAGCCAAGCACTAAGGAGGCAGATGTAGGTGGATCTCTGAGTTCTGGGACAGCCAGCACTGTTACAGAGAAACCATGTCTCAAGAAAACCAAAAAAAAAAAAAACTAAAATAAAGTCCTCTACTGGGAATTTTATTTTCTAGTTTTTACTGAATATGACACATGCTGCTTGTTAATATATGATTTGTTAATTTTTTATTATTCTGTAGTATTTTACAATGTGACAATATTTGTGCATTTATTTTCTTTTGACTGATATTGGATGCTTAACATACTTTCTGTATTGAAGTCTACACAGATATCCGTGGGGAGATCTGCAAGGTTCCATATTTTGAGCCAAAGGTCAGTGTGGTGATTTGAATGAGAATATCTCCCTAAAACTCAAATATTTTGACGCTTGGTCCCCAGTTGGTGGTACTGTGGCAAACTTCTTGAGTTGCAGCCTTGTTGGAGGAAGTATGTCACTGGAGGTGGGCTTTGAGAATTTAAAGACTCAAGCCATTTTCAGTTTGCTTTCTGCTTTCTTCTTGCTATTCAGGATGTGAGCTCTCAGCATCCTGTTCCAGTCACTATGGCTGCCTACTGCCTCTGCTCTGCAATTTTGGACTCTAACCCTCTGGAACTGTAAGCCCAAATAAGCTCTTGCTTTTGATTGTAGTGCTTTAGTACAGCAACAGGAAAGTAAATGAGAGAGCACCTAATGTTTCCCATCTTAGTATAAAATCTTAATTTTAAATAATTTGTGAAAGATGTTTAATGTGGTGGTATTGTGTTCCCCAAAATATTGTGCACTCTAAGAAACTTATCTGGGGTCAGAGAACAGAACAGCCACTAGATGTAGAGGCCAGAAAATGGTGGCACACGCCTTTAATCCTAGCATTTCAGAGGCAGAAATCTGTCTGGATATCTGTGAGTTCAAGGCCACAGTGGAAACTGCCAGGCACGGTGACTCACGCCTTTAATCCCAGGAAGTAATGGCAGAAAGCAGAAAAGTATAATAGGTGTGAAAACCAGGAACTAGCTGGTTAAGCTTTTAGGCTTTTGAGCAGCAGTTCAGCTGAGATCCATCTGGATGAGGACTCAGAAACTTTCAGTCTGTGGAAACAGGATCAACTGAGGAATTGGCAAGGTGAGGTGGCTGTGGCTTGTTCTGCTTCTCTGATCTTCCAGCATTCACCCCAATACCTGGCTCCAGGTTTGATTTTATAAATAAGAACTTTTAAGATTCGTGCAACAGATGTTTAATACGTTGTATGTAATTTTTATAGTTTTATTTTAATTTGGGGGAGACTAACCTGTGTGCTATTTGTTTATTTACCAAGACAATACAAGTGCTGTGTTAGCTTCTAGGGGTCTTGTTTGGGTTTGTTTTCTCTGTCAATTAAATAGTTAAAGGGCAGGAAGAGAATCTCAGTAGGTAGCAGCAGATAATAAGCTTTTTTAAAGGTGAAGAACTTCGTGCACACACACACCCATACTCAGCAAAACAGAGAGGTTAGAGACCCACTGTTCTCCTGGAGGGCTGGGGCTTTAAGTGTTTGGTGGACTGGATTGTGTCCTCTTCCCCTAAGTTAGACTTGGTCACTTTAGACAAAGAAGAGATGCTGGTGGTCCCACAGCTTGGATTAAACACATCTGGTTCCAGCTTTGAATTTACCTGTGCAGCCTGGGCCTGCCAGCCTGAAGAGACCCCTCTGGACCTTTGTGATCAGTGCAAGAGGGGGAGAAGCTGCAAGTATGCCATCTTCACTTAACTGTCTATGGCCCCTTTTCTTGTCTGTTTGCCTGTCAGAAATCTGTCTAACTTGTAGTTCCTCACTTGCTTTGTGCATAAGTAAGACATAGGTTTGCTTATTATTGACAGTATGATTTTGTTCCCAGGTAGTTATGTACTCTAACAACAGTGAAATTATGATGATTGAAAATGGTATATTTTTTAAACACTTTTGAAAAAAATATAGCATGCAAGCCAAATATTAGTGTATTACCTGTTCACTGAAAGGATTTCTTACTGAAATTAAAAGAAAATATTAGATATATCAATAGGTTTATGCCATTTCTCGTATATTAGTAGTTTCAGAAAACTAAAAAATGTTTGTGCTGTTTAATAAACAGATGTTGCTGTAACAGCATAATACATTATGTGCCACAGTGGTCTTTCTGTGTTACTCATAAATGCTGACTTATACTCATTGAGACTAGTAGGCTTACACAAAACTTGATTTTGGATTTAACTTTTGTTCTATCTCTCTCTTTTCTATAGCATTAATAAACACCTTTTAATACAATTACAAGATTTGGGGAAAATAGTCCTTCAATTTTTTTACACCTGTTTTCTCTTTCAAATTTATTGATGTTTATGATTTGCTCATATACCAATTTAAAATACCCACTAAAATACTTTAAAAAGATTCTTATCTTGTTGTATATTAAGTTTACTTTGAAATTTTTCCCATATGTGCTAATTTTAAATTTTTTACTCTTCTTCTTTGAGGGCAGCAATGACTATTAAAGTTGTGGGGCAGGTTCTGCCCCACCCCTCAGTTATAGTCAACCAGCCTGCTGTGAGATTGTGATTTGAAGTTTACAGTCTAGTGTCCAGAGTTTAGATTCTCTGTTTGGTCTGGTGCATGGGAACTCATTGGTTTCTTTCTTCCTTTTGTTAAACTCTATTTTTCCCCCCTGTTCACTTAGTTTATTACATGAACACCTTCAAACCCCATTACATCTGCACTGTATGTCACTTGGTAGGCATTTGTATTTACATATGGCCAAATAGTTCTATATTTGGAAATTATTCCCATTGTGTGTTTTATTCCACAGAACCTATCAGAGTTAAAATGTGGTTTGGATGCAAAGGAAATAATTAATGACTGGAAGCTAGAGAGTTGGTAAATTATTTATTCTGGCCCCGAGGAAGCCGAGAAGCTGAGTGATGACTAATGTCACTTGTGGTAGTGCTGGTTGTCATTTTGATTATTTTACATGGTTTTGTGATACACTGTAGCACCTGCTAGCTATCTGTACACCCTCCTGATGCTGCCTCATCTTATTTAGCCGATTATCAAAGGCAGAGATAAATTTCAGGGAGGTTTATTTAGATTGGAAAGGAAACTACTCTTTTTAAGTCAGGGTTGGTTTGTTTGTTTTGCTTCTTCATCGTTTGGTAATGTGAAAGATTTTTTGTGGCCTGGTGGGGAATCTAGAATATACATACTACTTCAGCCAGCAAAGAATGACTTTATCTTTGTGTTATATTAAATAGTTGAAGAATGGAGCTTCTTTATTGTTTTCAGACTAATTAAAAACCCCTTTAAAGGAGATGATTAGTATGCTAAAGATCAGATCCTCTTCCTGGTAACACTGAATGGAAACCACTGCTGCTGCTTGACAAGACTGTCTCCTTTTGGCTTGATGACTGAAATTTGTAGCCAGTATTCTGAAAGTACATTTCTGCACTGGTTCTGACTCAGCTGCTGAGATTCTCTGAGAGGCAGAAAAAAGGTTGTCAGAAAGCACAGCCTTCCCTGGTCTAGCTCTTCTGGTCAGGTGACAGCCCTACTCTAAAACTCCTTTGAAAATAAATAATGAACATCAGATCATGTGCATATTTTGTGAGTAGAATGAGCTCTTCTGCTGCAGTCAGGGCTTACTTTTGTTCAGGTCCAGAAACTGAGATTTGTTTCTGCTTGTTACTGGTAATCTGCTTATAGAGACTTCTAACTGTAACATAAAAATAAGGGGTAGTTGAGGATTGTAACGACTGTATATAGAGCAATAATGTTGGAAGTGGTCCTGTATTCATTGTGCTTTGACTTAACTGACTTGCTTCTCTGCATCCATCATTTATTAACCTTGTGTGCCAGCCCTCTGGGAACTACTACTAACTACTACTGTGTGTAACAGCCTTTTAAAGAGGGGAATGTGCCTTCTACTATTGAGAGCATTTGCATGGATTCATTCATTTTTATAACAACTCAGTATTGCCGTCTATATTGTTATTCTCTGTTTTACAAAGGAGCCTAGTCAAATGATAGGGATTTAGTTTTTGTTTTTGTTGTGTTTTTCCTGTCCTGTATCTGTAAAAAAAAGGGTATGTTGTGTTAAATCTTATTTTAAAATGTTTATGAATTGCAGTCTCGGTAGTTTAATAGTAACTACCATTTATGAAACATGTAATTTTTGGTGTGATACTGTATGCATTGTTTTATGTTGCTTTTTTTTTTTTTCTTTAAACAAAACAAAACAGGATCCTAGTCCTGTCTGGCTGGCCTGGAACTCACTTTGTAGACTTGGCTGGCCTTAAACTCACAGAGATCTGCTAGCCTCTGCCTCAGGAGTACTGAGATTAAATGCATATACCACTATGCCTTTCTGTATTGTTTTATTTTTAAAACCTGAACAATAATGATTATCTTCTTTTTGTCATGATGAAGATTAGAAGCTTAAAGAGGCCGAATGAATTTCTTGGGATTATGCAGCTTGATAATGGGGAGCTGAGATTTGAATCAGTATCTTACTGACCATGCCCCAAGTTTAGGTTTATAAACCCTAGTCCCTGTGGATTTGGTATGCAACAGGAAATGTATGTGAGAAAATGGGTACCTGGAAAGCTTTGTGGGAGGCAATTTAGAATTGCTAAGTCTAATGATTTTTTTTTAAATTGGTAATTTTGTGTGACATACTCAGCTTTTTAAATATTGCAATTTATTGAAGGTAAATTGTTTGCCCACTGTAGGTAGCATGTAGATGCTGATTTGAATCTCTGCATATTCCTACACTTAAGTGGTATTTTCATTCTAATTGAAACATTTATTATTTTCATAATCCTATACGTCATTATACATTCCAGAAAATATTTAATTGAACTTAGAATTTAGTATACTGCTAACTAAAGTATAGTCTACAGCATGGATCATCATGAGGGAGATGAAGAAAAATTAATTTTTAAATTGAAATGTCTATCAAGTTATAGTATGTCAAATGTAACATTAGTAGAATTTAACATAAAGATCAAAGTTTTAGTGGAGTGGGAGCTGATTGGAATAAAAGTCAGTAGTTTATGGTTTTAGTAGTTTTTTGTTATTTAAAATTCATATACTCCTGGAGAGAATTGTAGTGTCATTTCATAAAGGCTCGATGTGAAGGGGAAAGACTAACCAGTTAGTGAGTTCTTTACCAAATCCAGATGAATGATCTGATCTAATAATCTTGCTTTTCCTTAATTTTAAAAATACAATTTTTAATGTGTTTTCAAATTCTCTTATAATAAAATAATTTCCCTCAAATCTAGTCATTTTTTAAAAGTACTTAATATATTATGAAGTCTTGTGTCCTTTTGATCCTTTATATATTACTTAATATATAAATTAATTAAAATTACTGATATTTTTTCTGTTTTAAGTTAGTAGTTTTTAATTTCTTCAACAGGATTCATTTGGTTAAAGTCTGGCTTTAACAATTGAGGGGAAAAAATCTTGTTAACCTATCTTATAAAAACAGTACAGGGAGCTAGGATCATAGATTAGGAGGTAGAGCACATGTAAGAGGTGCCAGGCTAGTCTTGAGCACAACAAAAGAAAAAACTAAAGGAATGTTGTGTGCTGATTATGGAAACATTGAAAAGTAAAAATCCACTTACAGCCCTGAAACGACCATCAAGCCCCCATTTTCTTAGGATTTTTTTCTGTTTGGCTTTATTGAATTCCATGCTTTCTCCCTGTATTAATAACCGTAGTTTAGTGATTTCCTTTTAGAAGATAGTATTTGGTAGGCATGTCCTTTACAAAGCTTACCATCTCATAACTGGGAGTCGGTTCCCTTTTCTTCAGTGAGTTTGTTTCTACTTGGCTATGTCTTAACTCTGAACTGCATTGAAGGCAAGCACTATCTTGTGGTCACATCTGTTTTTGTAACATCTGTTTTGTGTTGTGTGAATAAATGAAAGTAGCTTTTAAATTCAGCATCTTCTGCATTTATCACTTGAAATCACTACATGAGAGCATATACATTAATGTCTCCCCCCTTTGATTTATGGTCACTACAGATATGCAGGACTTTAATAGTTATATGATTATTCTAAGAAATCAGTGCAGTTTATATATAGGAAAGTCTTCTGAGCCCTAAAAATTGACTTGGTCTTCTACATCCTAATTAACAAAGGTTTACTTTGTTCAAATGTTTCAAGCAAATCTGATAAATAAGTGTCTGTGTGCAATATTTAAATTTTAAAGCACTGAAAAAAAGAAATGGTGTGTTAAAAGATGTTTTATAATTAACTGGACCCTGAGTAATCTGATGTATAAAAATGTTAGAAATAGTGAAATCAGCATGTTATCAGTAGTAGATAAAAGGTAGTTTGGATGCTAGAATATATGTATTCCTAGAAATTATTTTCTTAAATGTTCTGTTTTAATAAGCAACAAGTTTTATAACTTGGACCAAGGTGAGAAGACAGCAGTGAATCAAGTGCTAATAGTTGATATGTTGGATTACGTATGTTTATGAACAAGTGAAATGCACAGGGCAAAGCTAGAAGTTTTGGCATTCATACTTAGGACAGGCACTACAAAATATAATACCGTGAGCAGTCATAGGAAAGAACAGAGCTTTTACATTCCTTAAATAATTTATACTTTGAAGAGGATTTAGACACAAATGCTTTAATAACATGGCAATATAGAGAAAGATGAAATGGATCATACTTAGTTTTGTTTCTGGAAACACTTAGACTCTAAATTGGAAGGTGTCTTAGGACAAGCTTTATGGAAACTTATCAAGTTGGAAGAAGATTTCAGCTGGAATGTCTAAAGGGTCATTTAAAAAACCCTTCTCTATTAAAATGAAATGTGTCCAATCTTTAAAGAAAAGATCTTGGAGTTTGCAGATGATCCTAAAATTGGAGCTAAGGGAAATAATGAGGAACAATGCAATCAGATTCAAAAAGATTTGGATTGTTTAGGTGATTGGGCCAGCAGATGGCAAATGCAGTTCAGTGTAGACAAATGTAAAATAATTATCTTAGGAACAAAGAACCAATCATACAGCACACTGATCAGGAAAAAATTTGTGAGTTATTGTAGGAAAACCATTGAAACAGTTAACCCGGTGCACAGCTGCAGCAAAAAAAGGCAAGCGAGAAACCAAATTAGCAGATGGATAGAATATAAAGCAAGAGGCAATACTTACAGTGTATTAAGAAACTTGCTAGACCTCATCCAAATTAACTCAGTCTAGTATTGGTTGATAGAACTAGTATAGGAAAAAAATATTTTTACCTAGAAAATATACCTAACCAAGTCTGATAAATAAATAAGGTTAGAGATGTGCTTTAGGAATTCACAGACTTTCATAGATAGGAGCAAGACATTGAATCAGGTTTACCTACTATCCAAAGTAGATTATAGGGCTTTACCAACCTTCTTAGTGAGGAGTGAGTAAGAGCCTGAACATGAGACTTGGTTGCTGTTAATGAGTACTACTTCTTGACTGGTAGCTCTTGATGCAGATTTCATTCTGATTTGTCACCCATGGTTACTGTACAAATGAACTTCTCCAACCTTGTCTTGGTAATTTTGAGCTGTCTTTTGTCTAACTATTTAGTCAATATGTTGCCTTTTGATTTAGGTTAACCAGAATACATATCTGTTGTTATAATTAAGAGCTTAGCTGGTTTAGTGGTAGGGCTCTGATATTTTAGCCTTGGTTGTTGCATTTTTTTTTTTTTTTTTTTTTCCCGAGACAGGGTTTCTCTGTGTAGCTTTGCGCCTTTCCTGGAACTCACTTGGTAGCCCAGGCAGGCCTCGAACACACAGAGATCCGCCTGCCTCTGCCTCCCGGGTGTTGGGATTAAAGGCGTGCGCCGCCGCCGCCGCCGCCGCCGCCGCCGCCGCCGCCGCCGCCGCCGCCGCCGCCGCCCTGGTTGTTGCATTTTTTAAAAAAATGTTTTCATAACTGTAAGTTTTCCCATAAGAAGAAAACGGAAATACACCCTTCTTCTATGGAGAGAATTGTAAACTTTACCTTCATTCATGCAGCTAAATAGTGTCACTGTTCAAATCCTCTGCTCAAATCCAGCATGTCTGTTACAAGAGTATTTGTGTTTCTTTATACATTTGTACTTACTTGTTTTTCACATTGTTTTGAGACAGAGTCTTGCTCTGTTAGTACAGGCAGGCTTCAAGCATATTGAAATCTCCTCACCTCAGCCTCCATTACTATTGGTGAATATCTGTCTTTCTGTCTATCTAAATAAAAAAATAAAATTTTCAGAAACATTTCTGAATTAGCAATTGTTGCTTACAACTTAAATTTGGTGAGGTGATTTATATGTAGAAATTTGTCACATAAGCAACTTTATTATTTTTTTTCATTATCATGTCTTACCAGCTCATTTTAAGTATTCCTAGTACAGTCTACTACTTGAAGTACAGTTACATGCAGAGTAAAATGAGAAAGACGTGGTTGTACTAATTGTGTTACTTTGTAGATAAAAGGTAGTTTAGAATAGTAATAGTAGATGGATTTCTAGAAATTATCTTCTAACATCTGTTTTGTCAGTAAGGAACTGAAGTTTTGAGAGATTGGTGCTTAGACCAAAGTTACAAGGCAATAGTTCACTGGATACTAGTAACCTATACAGTTATATATATATATATATATATATATACACACACACACACACACACACACACACACACACACACACATATACATACACACACACACACACATATATGTTTATGAACAAATGAAATGACATGTATAGAATATGTCTAGAAATTTTGGCATACATACTTAGGACAGTAATTACCAGGAATTCCTTGAGAAAAAATTGAAATAATTCAACTTTGAAACTTTATCACTATTAAAAGTGAAATGCAATTCTTTCATCAGACTAATGTCCTTCAGTCGACCTTTAACCTGCCTGAGACGTACATAGATCATGCCGTCTATAGCAGGCCTTGCCTTTGAGAGCAGTTGTTCCAAAATTAAAATGACACATAGTTAGTATTTGCTCTGTAGGGTAAATGATGGGCAGCTTTAGGATGAAGAGTTGTGTGACTGAATTGTTTGTAACATCTATTGGAATACAGAGTTATTATTTGATGAAGAGAATATTGGTGAAGTTAAATGGTTCTTTGAAATTTTGTTTGTTATGTCTCAGTGGTAAAAATTTCACATAGCTTCAAGGGAATGTTTTTAGTTTTATTTATAGTTGGTTGCCAATTTTATATGACCATTTAATAAAGAAAATAAGTATATTTAGGTAATTAACTATTTTAAGTATGTAGTATTAAGGATTGTTAAAGTTTTGCATTCTAATCTTTAATTACTTTACTACTTTATGAAAAGTGAATGATACTTTATTTTTGCACTACACGCAAATACACATACACAGTAGAGGGGGGGGAGAAGGTGGGAGAGAGGGAGGGAGGGAGGGAGGGAGGGAGGGAGGGAGAGAGAGAGAGAGAGAGAGAGAGAGAGAGAGAGAGAGAGAGAAGAAATATATGAATATGGGACAAAGAGCTGAGCTGCTAAATAAATAATTACATGCTGAAATTGATATGCCAGATTACTGAAGAATAACCTGCATATCTATAAGGTAGGATGAAGGACCAATTAATAGCAGAGTTAAATCTAATGATCTACTTCCATTGCCTTCCTAAGAGGAGTTTATTTTCTTTTTCTTGGCTGTATGTCCATTCCTTTGCAATAGTAGGAGCCTCTTGTAGCCGTTTTTGTTGACATTTGCAGTGGAACTGCATGGGTGTTGGGAATGTCTTCACTACCTCCTGTTTTGTAATGTATAGAAGATAGAAATGAGGTCTCTGGCTAATGCCTACTCTGAAAACAACTGGTAGATTCAGGGACTTGTTTCATTTTTCCTTTTCAGAAAATCTTTTTGAGTCATTTCAGTGGTTTAGAGGCTCGAGACAGCTTACCTCGATAGTGAGAGTATCCTACACCTATTTCTGCCTCTTTCCTTTTTGTCCTTCTTTGATTTTTCTCATTTTATTTCTTGTTTAAAACTGATAAATCCTCTTTGAAAAAAGTAGGTTAGCTTGTTCTAAAAACATTACATTTTTTTTTACTAGTAAAGGGGAATTAACTCTTATAAAAGGTTAATCCATATAAAAATGGGACATTAACATATTTTTATGTTTTTCATTTCGTAACGTTATGGGCAAGAAATGAAAATCTGTGCTTTTAATGATCATATAACATTTTGTTGTTTTATATATATAGATTTGTGTGAACAGTTCTTGTTGGTTACTATTTCAGTCATTAGAATTTTTCACTAGTTGGGCATTGTTGCCACTCAACTTTAATCCCAGCACTCAGGAGGCAGAGGCAGGAGGATCTCTTGAGTTTCCAGGGTAGCCTTGTTTATAGAGTAAGTTCCAGGACAGCCAAGGTTATACAGATTAACTCTCTCTAAAAAAACCAGCACATATATATACTTAATTTTTTTTTGTTTTTTGTTTTTTGTTTTGTTTCAGGTGGGGTCTCACTGTGTAGCCCTGGCTGGCCTCAAACTTGTTATGTACACCAGTCTGGCCTCAAACTCACAGAGATCTGCCTACCTCTAATGTTTGAGTGTTGGCATTAAAGGTATGTGGCTAGCATGACTAGCATAAAATACTTTCAATAATGCATGTGTGTGTGTTCCTTAATTTCATAGGTACATTTTAGAAAATATAATTACTGGATGAAAGGGTAATTATAACTCTTTTGATAGTTTTTGCCAAAATTTAGAAGTTTGGTTTCCCAGTACCCAATTAAGAGATACTTGGTTTTTCCTATCAACAGTGATCCATAAAGGATTTATTGCCATTAATACTTAACGTGAAAATTGGTTGTAATAATTTTATAAGAGAAACAAAGTACCTTTTAAGGTTTATTTTGTAATGCTGTTATCTCTGTATATTATATCTTTTATCTCTTAATATTAGTTGCCTCAGGTATTTTTCTCATGTTTACTTGAGCACTAACTTATATTAAGAAAATCAACTTTTTGTCTCCTGACAGGCTACCAGTATTTTTTCTTTATTTTTATGTTGATTTTTTAAACTAATGAGGTGAGGAATATTGTTTTATCTTTTGTTTTATTTTGGGGTGTTATTGCTACTATTAATTATGCACTCAAATATGCATTCTATGTAAAAACTTACGTCTTTGGTGTTTTGACTGTTTAAAAAAAAATAAGAACAGTAAAATAATTGAGAACTTAAAAATATTAGTTTTGATACATACTCCATTTTTTCCTTTGTATTTGATTTTTAGACTTTAATGGGCACAAAATCAACAATCCCAAATACATAAGAAGGAACTTTGAAACTGGTTTCAGTGTACTGTGACTTTTAGTTTTAGGCTGTTTGTAAAATGGTTTAGTATGATTCTGTTCAGTCATAAGAGCCATGATCACTAGCAAGAAATAAAATGTAAGGGCCTGTGATAGGGTCAGTTTGTAGCATTGCCTGCCACTGTACTTCATCACCTGAGGTCAGCCTAAGACCCATATGGAAGGCCCTCTGACCTTCACTCATGTGCTATAAGCCTTCATACATACAAAAACATAAAATAGATATATTTTTTTAAAAAGTAAAATTTAAATCTCAATCTAGTATTCATATTTGTATATACACATCTAGTACACATACTAATATTCATATGTCTTAGTTAGGGTTTACTATTGCTGGGAAGAGACAGCATGACCATGGCAAACCTTATAAGGAAGATATTTACTTGAGAGTGGCTCACTTATAGTTTCAGAGGTTCAGTCCATGATGGCAAGGAGCATGGCGGCATGTAGGCAGGCACAGTCTTGAGAAATAGCCAAGTGTCCTACATCTTGGCAGGCAACAGGAAGTCGGCTGACTGTCACACCAAGTGACGCTTAAAAACAAACAAACAAACAAACAAACAAAAAACCCTCAGAGCCCACCCCCACAGCGACACACTTCTAATAGAAGGTGTGGCCTAGATTAAAGGTGTTCCCTCCAGCCTCAAAATGTGGATTAATGGTGTGTGTCATCCATCCTCCTTCAACTAGACCACATTCCCTAATAATGCCACTCCCTATGAGCTTATGGGGGCCAGATACATAAAAAACTACCACAACATATAAAGATGTAAATTGTATCTGTCTTATCTGGACTGCTTGGGACCAGAAGTATTTTTACATTTCAGATTTTGTGATCCTTGCAATAATTAACACATATAATATATTTTAGTGGTGGAAATCAAGTTTAAACATGAGATTTAAACATAATATACACCTCATCCATATAATATAAAAGTCATTTTGTTCGGTTGTTTTAGTCACCTACATTTTAACTGTAACCTCTCACGTTAGGATAGATATGGAACTTCTTGGTGAAATATCAGGCCTCAAAATGTTTTTAGAGTATTTTGAATTTAAAATTTTGGGGTTATATATAAACAGCCTATATATGTATACAAATACATGTATCACAAACACTACACATATCTTACCTTTTGAGTGACATGCTTTACTTATCATGGAATATTTAAAATCATTTAAATAATAGATATTAAAAGAAATGCTTTATACAATTCACTGAATTGCCTTTATTACCTTCCAATGGGGGTGTTACAGTTTAAGAAACATCAGTCTAGTGATCTTTAATTGAACATCGGGTGCTTCTGGGGCTGGCCAGACAACTCATGCAAATCTTTCCACTTTACATAATCTAAAGGCATTCAGACTCAACTGAACCGAAGCAGCTTGTTGGGCTTGTACAGAAGTGAAATTTAACTTTCCACATTGGGCCTGTGATCTGTTCTAGAGGGAAACCCTCACAAAACAAAACAGCAGTAATGGAGACAAAAGCTCGTGACCTTTTCAGATGGCTGTAAATGTTTTAAATGAGCAATTCATGTTCACTTCAGGTAATAGAACTTTAAAAAATAGTGCCCTAGCTGCTGGTCTTTGAGAAGTTTCCAGGGCACTTCCTTTTCTAAAATTCTTTTACTTTGTGATAATTTCTAGTCATTAACATGCCTTACTAAGTTTTTCAGATTTAAATAATGATGCCTGTGATTAAAAGAAAAAGAAATATGAGATTATTCTGTACATCTGAGTTATTGAGTTATTCTAGGTAAAGGCTACAAATGAACTCTGTTCTCTTCATGATGCAAAGTCCCAGCAACTGTTTTTAAACAGAGTATGCTGCTGAAAATCACACAGAGAAATTATGTAGGGTTTTATATTTATTCCATTGAGAAAGTACAGTAACATTTGAATACTCACTGAATCTTTGCATCTTAGTATGCATACATGAAATTATTGTTATGATGTTAATTTCTTGTTTTAGAGATAGGACTCTCCAAAGAGACTTTGTGATGTTGGCTCACCTTAGTGACTTGGGGGTAATTGTTAATAGAACCACAGAGCCATTGGCTCCAGATGGAACTTTAATCTGGCTTCTGATTGAGCGAGTGTCTTTGCAGAGTCTCTAAGCATCTGTTTTGGAAATGTATATGACATTATTCAAGATTTGTACAAATTAACTTACCCTTGGGTTACAGTTCAATTTTTCTTTATTTAGAATTGTAAGTAGTTTTATATAATCAAGTAAAACTAGCCCAAATTCATTATTTGTTTATCTATTAAATGGCCACTTGCATTTTTGTGGTTTAACTCATAGTAGATTTAAGAAAGCTAACATTAGACTTCTAAAGATTGTAATGTGTTTATAAAATATGAAGAGTCATTTCTTACTTTCAAATAGCTTTTGCAGAAGTACTTCCTAGCCTGTCAAGAGAGCTCAGGAGTAAATGCCCTTAGTTGGCCTGAGCTGGGTCCCCAGAACTCACTTGGTAGAGAGAACTGACTCATGCAAGTTATCTTTTGACCACTACATTTGCACGAACACAAATATACGTAATGAATAATTATAATAAGCATTTATAAACTGTGCGTCCTTTTGGATTATTTTAAATTAATTTAAAATTGTGATTTCATATTTATGTAATAGAACTCTTCGGATAATCTGACTTATTCCAAAGTTACGTTTATTTCTTTCCTACTATAAATTCCCCCTGTAGGGGAGCCTTTAGGACTTGGTCTTTAAACACTTTGTAGGTTAAGCTGTATAAATCTGAAGTAATGTCACATATATCTCTTTCTGTTTTTAGGGTAGGTTTTTTCATGTTTATAGTATGGCTACCATCAGCAGCTAGAGCAACAAACATCTTTAGTTCCAGCAAACTTCTCTTACTGCAGATGACAGTCATTTGATGCTGCTTAGTTAAATCTAAGTTTGTGAACCCGTTTCTGGTGGGAATGATAATGTTGCAACATGTGATGGTTCAGAGCCAGTCTTGGAGCCTGGAGTGTTTGAAGGGGTTCAGCTGAGTGATGGAAGGATGCATGTGGAAACAGATGATAGTTTTGCCCAGAGAATGACCTACAGTAACTGTGCCTTTGTTTTTGAATGTGTCAGTTTATTAAGAATATATCAAGCAGGAGGAAAAGAGCAAATTACAAGTAGTAGATTGCAAAAATCATCAAAATGATGGCTTAGAACATTCAGGAGAAACAACTGGGGAAGTCTTGTGAAGGCAGCCAGCTGGAGTTGCCAGTTGAAAGTCCCAGGCAACACAAAGCATGCCCTGGGTGAGGCTTCTAAGCAAAAGAACAAATAGCAAGCAGCAGTTAGGCAGCAAGACACCATCAAATCAGGCACTTAACATCTAGCAGAAATCGATTGCTGAAACAGTTGAGCTGGAGTTCTCAGTTGAGAGTTCTTGCAGAAAGATTTCTCTACACGGATGAGCTTCTGGCTTCTCAGAATTCCTACTACAGGGACCCAACTTTCCCTCTGTGATTTAATAGTTTTGAAGAGCTGCCTTATTCTTGGCTGGGAATCTTTTGTCTTTTACTTTTCTTCATTGGCAAATACTTTTGTTTTGGTTTTTCCTGTGTCTTTAATAGTCTTGTTGTCCTATTTATCCTAAAGCTTCATTCAATGAGATTTCTTGCTCTGGACGTCTGGACTGATTATTAATATTTCTTCTAAAATTCATTCTTGGATTAGATTTAATCTATTTTAATTAATTAATTAATTAATCTTTTGAGACTTGGTATTACTAAGAGTTCAAAGCTTAAACTTTCTTTGCACTCACAGTCTCATCCCTTATGCCTTAGCCTCCTAAAATGGTGAACTGAAAGGTATGCACCATCTAACTTACTCTGTAGTGGATTTTTGAACTCTGAGGATGCAGTGGAGTTAGAATCTTCATATATTGTGCATGTACAAAGTAGGAAATCAAATATCCTAAATGTTTTTGCTTAAATTATTTATGTTTTGAAAAACAATAAACTGGGGTTCCAGAAAGACTTTAAGGTTAGTCAGATAGTTGTGAGTTTAAAATCTACACAGAGACAGAGTCGCTAAAGAGTCAAAGTAATTACAGAGCTTGGGAATCTTGGCCATTTATCTGCTTGACTGTATTAATGTAGCTACAGGGAGATTATGCACAGTGAAGGTGTGGAGTATTTGTATCCACATTATTAGGGAAAGGTTCAGTGCTTGAAGATGGTATTTCTCACCAGAGTTTTACTGGAAAGTTGTTCATATTCTGGTTCTGTCTGTCTAAGTAGAGCTATTAGTAGAGTTGCAAGTAGGTGGTAATACAGATTTCCTTTTTTCTTCCTGTCTGTCTGTCTGTCTGTATTTCTGCAGGTGGAATAAATAATTAAGAGATATACATAAGAATAAAAGATTCAAATTCTTGCTATGTTATCTGATGATTGTATCCTTGGACCAGTTTCTGTCTAAATTCAATTTCTAGTAAGTGTTACTGAAGGCGAGAATCCTTAAGGTAATGATTAACTTGTCATGATACTTTAGAAAGTTAGTCCTTTGTCATTCCGTGAGAATTACGTATCTCCTTTCTATGGCACTATAGGCTGAGGTGCATGAAAGTGTATTTTTATAGTATATATTTGAATGTTTGGTGCTGACTAAAATGTTTAATACTTTTCTCTTGGAAAATATATGCAAATATACAAAATGCATTTAATACAAAAAATGGGTGTAGTGTTTCTTTGTTTTAAAGTGAGCTGTTTTACATATATTGGGATGTATTCCTTGGGAGTGGGTTTTGGGTCATCTTTATTTCTGTATTAGTTTGAATTGTTCTTACAGGGGCTGTCTAAAGTTACTTTAGGTTTTAAAGATGTGTGTGTAAACAAGTGGGAACCAGATGGCAATCCAAGAACATGGCTTGGTTTTAGGATTATATTGAGATTTCAGCTTTAAGTCCATTGATCACGATTAACCCCACCTTTGTTCTTTCTTTCTGGCTACAATAGAAGTTTTTGTTTCTTAATGCTCTAGTTTATATTGATACTTTCATCTTGAAGCAACCAAAGTAGAATGCTGTCTTTAGAGATAATTCGTTCAAAATATTTTAGAAACATAGGTATCTGAAACATCCTGTCCTGTTAAGTCAGGTGGCGTAAGGCTTTGTTATTGAACTTGAGTCTGGTCCCAAAGTTCATCTCACGTTTGTGGTGAGGTATAAAACTGTATAACTGGGCTACAGAGCTTGGGTTCAAGCCAGTAGTTTTTAGGAGTGGGGTTGGGTTGCAAGTGATGTTGCAGTAAAGTATATTGTCTGTAGTGCTGAGAATCCAAATCTTGTCCTGAGGGAATGCTGTTGGGAGAGTACAGGAGCATGAATTGGCTCATTTGATGCCTAAGAGCTGTGTTAGTTTCCTAGGAATGCACTAGTAAATACCAGATTGTAGGGCTCCCAAATAGAACTTTATTCTTGTATGATTCTGGGTATAGAAGTCCAACATCAAGGTGGTAGTGATGTCTTATCTTCTGAGAGAGTACGTTTGTTAAACCTTGAATTTCTAATTTAAATGTATCAATATTTTATTAGACTTAATTAATAATTTGATGGCATATCAAGCTTAATATTAAAGCAACATGTTTATAGTATTTGAATGCCAGTGAGTTAATTATAATTATGAAAATTGGAAAGTTTATCAATTCATTTTGGTTTCAATTTGAAGATGTTCTTTTACCCAGCATATTTATTTTTAAGGAAATAAGTTTGAGTAGAATAGTACATCCTTTGTAAGGGTGTACTATAAAGAGTGTTGTGTTGAGACACAAAATGATTTCTGTTAATAATATATGAAGTCCCTTTTTAATCTTTTTATGATAATGCAGCTATAGAGAAGAGTTGCAGATGTAAAATAAAATAAAATTTATCAAGAAGATATTTTAGTGTTATTCTATAATTGTTCTACTAAATGTACTTTCCCCATTTTAGTATTAAAGTTAAACTGTTGAAGCTATCTATAGGAATTGTACTAGCATTTCTTTTTAACTTTTTCTTTGACTTTGCTTATCTTAAAATGAGAACTTTTGTTGAAAAATGTCCATATGAGTTTAAATTTTACTCAGCCTGAGTTCTAAATTAATTATCCAGACCTAACCAAGGAAACTGCCACTGTAGTTCCAATGAATGAATGTGTTTAAGCAGTTGAAAGTGCTGTGAATTAATTCCTGCCCTTAGAATAGCCTTCACTTAATTTATCTCCACTTTTTCCTAACGTGTGTTTAGGAAGGTAACTAAAATGGGTGGCTGGGCAGCATTTGTTCCTCTTTTATATCTTCTTTCCTTTGTACCTTTTATTTTTAACAACTTCAGAGTTGCTTTTTACTTAGTTTCCACTGAGTTTAGTTTAATACAGTTTTATATGGCTAAGAGAGTAATATGCTATAATTGCATTAATTAAATTACAGGTCTCACTTCTGCTTCACCAGGTCTCGTAATAGTTCCCTTGTCTGTTTTAAGAGCCAGGGCTCTAGAAACCTTTAAAAATATTAATTGGTTATTTTACAAATATATTTCAGTTTGGTTTTGTTTCATGTTTTCTCATGATCAGATTGAAGTTAGACATGATTAGAGAAACTACAGAGTTGATCTCTGTGTGCCCAGAACATCTGGTCACAGATACATAATGCTCATAGCTGGAAATAGCTTTATTTTTATTTGTTAATTGCTCATTCAGGTGATCTGCACACTTACAAACTTTGGAGTCCAGTGGTATTTGGTATGTTTGCAGTATTGTGCACCTATCAAGTACGTTTAGTTCAACACATTTTGATTATTCTCAAAGAAGACCTATGCCGTTAGTTACTTGATGTGCTTCCCCGATCTGTGTCCTGTATGTGTTCATTTACATACTGTGAACATTTCACCTCAGTGCACTGACACAGCAGATGACCGTGCTGGCTAGTTTTGGGTCAGCTTGACACAGGCTAGAGTCATCTGTGAAGAGGAAACCTCATTTGAGAAGAGACCCCACCGCATCTGTCTGTGGGCAACCCTGTGGTGCGTTTTATTGGTACTTGTTGTGGGGAAGCCAGCTGACTGTGTCTGGTGTTGCCCCCTTTGGGCTTGCAGTTCTGGATGGTACAAGAGCACAGGCCGAGTGAGCTGTGAGCAGCAAGCCAGTAAGCAGCCATCTTCCTGGGCCTCTGCTTCAGTTTCTCCCTCCAGGTTTCTGCACTGGGAGTTCCTGCTCTTACTTCCCTCTGCAGTGGATTGTTAACTGGAAGTGTAAGCTGAAGTAAACACAAGTTGCTTTTAGTCTTCGTGTTTTTTTCCCACAGCAGTAGGAATCCTACCCTAAGGCCTTTGTATGTGGTAATTCTAACAAATACTGTCTTGGGGTGCTCTAATTCTTGGGGCTTTCATTTGAATGAAAAAGGCTAATTTTCCTATAGAATGATCAGAGTACAAAAATCAGGGTAAAAATATCCCTTCTACATTTTAAATGTCACCACATTTTAAATCTTTAAATCACCATATGTTTTAAATCTTGAAATATTTATTTTTCCTGGCCTTGATTGTTGAAAGACTACCTTTTTTTTTCATTTAGAATTGTAACAGGATAGAGTACTACAGACCATCAATTTGTTGTGGGGTGGGGTTGAGTGTGTGTGTGTGATCACTTGATGGTGTACTGATTGGTCCTTAATTTTCTGACATACAACAACTTTACTAGTTTTAAAAAAATATCTATAATAAATACTGAAGAAAACTTTTCATATTTGAAAGTTTTTGTTGATTACATACTTGATTCTTGACAAAAATTTTAAAACTTTAGTGATTTATTCTCACATAGCATATAAAATCATGTTGATTTAAAAAATGCTTTATACTTTTCCATCTGGTAGACAGAGAAAGAAAAAATTTTACTACAAACATGTAATAAGATGGCATATGAGAATAGGAAGTCCTATGTGTAAGAATAAGCCAGACTTATAAAAGGTGTTTTAAAAAATACAATTCCTTAATTTTGAGAGAATACAAAATTTGTTTGTAGGCCTTGAGTATGTTCTTACCAAACCAGAGGTCCTCTATTGTTTTAAAAGCACATCTTTGCTGGGCATGGTGATGCACACCTTTAATCCCAGTACTTGGAGGCAGAGGGGGATCCCTGTGAGTTTGAGGCCAGCCTGGTCTACAAAGTGATTTCAAGGACAGCCAGGGTGGTGATAGAGAAAGCCTATCTCAGAAAAAAATGGCAACAAAAGCAAATAAAATCTTGGTCATGTTATTTCTAAAAGACACTTAATAAAAGAGTGAAACCTTGTGGACCAGGAAATCCTCCCTCCCTCAAGTGATGAGGGGCTCTCAAAGGCCGGTCACTCTCCTTGGTTTGTTTTCTTTTGAAACTTTCCCACAGATTCAGTGTCCATGACACCTCTGACACTGTTCAGAGTTTCCATTCCTAGTTTCACAGGCCTAGGCTTTAGGTTTGAAAGGAATGAAGCTGCTCGTCCCTTTCTGACGTTAACACTGAGGACCGAATAATGACGCAGGTGCTCTTGCACCCAATGGTCTGTACAGGAAGGGAATTTTATAGACAGGAACAAATTAATGTACAGTGCCAAACATCAGCACACACACAGGCCAGAAGCTGATGTCAGACATCTTCATTGCTCTCCACCTCTACTTTTGGAGACAGCTCACTAAACCTGGAGTTCATCAATTGTCTAGACTTACTGGCCAACAAGTCCCTGAGATTCTTCTGCCTCCTTCTCCCCAACATTGGATCGTCGGCCTTTTATGTGGGTGATGGGGACCTGAACTCAAATCTAAACACTTAGCTAGCTAAACACATAGCTAGCACATAATCCATTGAGCCATCTCTCAGGCCCCAAACCAGTTTTGATAATGTAGTTTATCTTAAATGCTTTTGGAGGAACCACGACTAGTAGCACATTATCTCTTTCACATCTAATTCCATTTCTAATACATAGACTATGAAAGTTCATTATACTTTCTGTCAATTCAGTTATTCTCCTCTGTGTTCCCTGCTAAGGTGATTCTATAGTTGGTAGTCTAATGGTCTTAAGTGACTTTTGCTTCAGAATTTGTGCTTCAGACTTGTGCTTTGGTAACTGGTTAGCAGTGAGCTCTGTATACAGAACTTAATGTGTATATTCCGAGTTGCTCATTCATAACAAAGCCATATCCTTGTAAGTAGTCCATTTTTTTCTGTTCCTGAAAATGCATTGTGCTTCTTTTCTCTACCAGTATAAATAGTTGAAGTTTTAAGTGCTTTATTTTTAAATTAAAATGCTATGTATTAGACAGCATTTAGCCTTCTTTAGATCAGCTGAATGATAGTGTACATGTTTTACTTTTATGAATAGCAATTTCACAAGAACATTAAAGTTTGAAGAAGTAATATAATTTTTTTTCTGTTTTTCCTTTATAAGGAAAATTTAATGCAGTGATATTGGTAAGAGTAATATTGTCATTTAAAAATTGTTTAACATTGAATTGAGTACTGTAGATTAATCAAATGGAGTTTTCTCATGTAAAGATATTGTACCTGAATTTTTCTTCAGTTCAAAGCTGGGCTTGGGTTATATATATGGAGTTTTATAGAGAATGTGATAATCATAGCTACTGTAGTTGTTACTGTTTTAACACATGTAACTTTAGAATTGTATCAGTAGATAGCAGGCACTAAAGATGATTCCCCTAAAAGAGGAATAAAATTCCTTAAAACCAGGTGTGGGCATGGAGATACTTAGAAATACAAAGCTACTGCATGGAAGCCCTGCCTTGGATGAATGATACTAAATTCAAAGTCACCTCTGCCTCCACCTCTTTCCCACCCTTAGGCAAATCTTAAGGTTTGTTTCTTTCTCTTGTTCTTGTGAATTCGTAGGAGAAAGGCTTTAAAAATCTTATCTACCCATATAACTTATCACTTTGTATTCTAAGCAACTGTTATATATCACCTGGATTTTGTAGGGTTGTTTTAGCTGATCACCAGTTGTACTATATTCCTCCCATAAGTTTGTTCTGTACCTAAGGTCAAAGTGATTCTTTTTTTGTTTTTGTTTTTGTTTTTTAGAGACAGGGTTTCTCTGTATAGTTTTGCGCCTGTCCTGGAACTCACTTTGTAGACCAGGCTGGCCTCGAACTCACAGAGATCCGCCTGCCTCTGCCTCCCAAGTGCTGTGATTAAAGGCGTGTGCCACCACCGCCCAGCCAAAGTGATCCTTTTTAGTGAACAGCATATCAGGCTATTCATAAATTCCACTGCTGTTCTTTGTTGACTGCTTGTATCCTAAAAGCACATGTGACTTTAGGATGGTAGGTTCGTTCAGACCTCAACTGCAGTCAGTCTCTTCTCCTTCCCTTTGAAGTCGTAGAAACTTCACTGCTAGTCTTGCAGGACTGCTAGTCTTGCAGGACTGCTAGTCTTTCAGGACTGCTAGTCTTTCAGAACTGCTAGTCTCTGCCTTTTTGCATTTGGGCTTCCTTTTACTTGGTAACTCTTTCCTAGGATATCCATAGTATAGTGTTTGATAGCCATAATTTTTCTCCCTTCCTTGCTTTCAGGTCTCTTTGTAAATGTCACTTTGTCAGAGAAGTTTTCTTTGAGTGCCGTATATAAAAGTTGCTAATGCAACAGTGTTAAGAAGTGGGACCTTGCCGGGCAGTGGTGGCGCACGCCTTTAATCCCAGCACTCGGGAGGCAGAGCCAGGAGGATCTCTGTGAGTTCAAGGCCTGCCTGGGCTACCAAGTGAGTTCCAGGAAAGGCGCAAAGCTACACAAGAAACACTGTCTCGAAAAACCAAAAAAAAAAAAAAAAAAAAAAAAGAAGTGTGGGACCTTTAAGAAATGACTAGTTGATGAGAGAGTAGTGTTACTGTTGTGAGAAGGGGCTCTGAGAAAAGGCCAAGTTTGACCTCTTCCCTCTCTCCAGCTTTCTCTGACATCATGCGTCTGTCCCTTCCTTTCTCCTTTTACTCTTCTTCATTTCTTCTGCAAGAGACTGAGGCAGAAAGAAGGGAATTACCACTGGTTGGTGCCACGTTCTTAAGATTTTCCAACCTCTGAGAACCATGAACCAGTGGGACCTCTATTGCTCACGGATTGCCTGCTTGATAGTTTGTTAAGCAACAAAAGTTGGAGTAAGGCTGCTGTAACAAAGCCCCCGAACTAGGAGGCTACACACAAAAACCTCATTTTAGAGACTGCAGGTTCAAAGTACTAGCTGAAGACTGGTTTGTGGCAGAATCCTTTTGCTTGCCGTTTGTAGCTTTTGTTGTTTGTGGGTAATTAATTCTTGATTCTCTTGGCTTGTGGATGATATATCATCACATGGCATCTTCTTGTTTCTCTGCCCACAGTTTTCCTTCTTAGTGTCTGTCTGTGTCTAAATTTCTTCCTTTTAAAAGGCATCATTCATGGTGGATTAGGACCCACCCTAATGACCTCATTTTCACTTGATTACTGCTATAAAACTAATTTCTAAATAGGATAACATTCAGTGAGATGGGGTTAGTCTTTTAGCATATCCTCTATTGAGGAATGGCAACATTTTAACACAAAGTTAATAAGATCTGATGGCTTGAATCAGTAAGGACATCAGGAAGATAGGGGAATGAGCAAAGGTAAATCTTGAGCTTCAGGCTTAGCAGACTGTGATGGTCCCGTTAGGTGTGATAGGAGTGGAGTGGAATGGGAAATTTGAGACTAGTGAAGATATTTGGAATTGTATTGATAGTCAGGATCCTAGTCTGCTCAGAATTTAGTTGAGAGATCTATCTGCCTATAGATAATATCTTTAGGTTTTGAAGGAGAGAAACCTAAAAGGACAGCTCAAGTGAGAAGGTTTGTGGAAATAGATGCACCTATCTTTTTTTAGAAAATAAAATGTTTTAAAAGATCTGTCCCTTTTACTCTTGTCAATTCTAGTAACACATCTAGATAGTAGATTTGGTTGCTGAAGTGGTGGTTGTGTGAACAGAAGTAAAGTTACCAGTCCCTGACAGCTGCGAGTCAGCCTCTGGGCATCTTGCTAAATTTTCGAATATAATTATACAGTAGACTTCCTTTAGCAAATTCTGTGTTCCCAGCTATAATTATAACTGCTTTTCTTGCCTGTAGCCTGTTCTTTGTCTTACTACTCTCCTTCCTATCTCCCCCTGCTGGTTAGAATTATTCTCTGGTCATTAGGAGCTGAGAAATTAGGAAGCTATTCCTGTGACTTTCTTTCTTAAACAGAAATCTACCATTGCATATTAATTTTTTTCTTGCCACTCTATAGTGCATTCAAGTAATATAAAACTGTGTTAAAGCACAGACTAAACAGTGTTATATTTTAAAGTGTTATTTTTATAGAATTATGCATATATCAGTCACTTATAAACTTGATATACAAATATACAAATGCCAGAAAATAACCACATCAACTTAACCTTAAGGTTTAATTCATTAGCTAAGATTCTTAAAATAGTACAGTTGTGCTTTAAACCAAGAGTTCATTATTTCAAATATAAATTAAGATTTGTAACAAAAAAATTAAGTCATCATAAACCCTACAGTATTGTAATTATGATACAGTTTGTAGGACTTACCATGAAAATAATTTATAAGATCAGAAATACAAGTGGACTCTCATTTTCTGTTAATTTTTATCAACCTAAGTGTCTACTATGAAAATAAATCACTTGGAAAAAATGACTTCATATCCTTTACAAAAACATTATAACATTGGGATGATAAACTTCAAGAATATATTTCCTTGATATTTAGATATATTGTAAGTCCTTTTAATATTTTTCTTAACAAATAATTAAAATGTATACATTCTGAAAATTGAAATTTAGCCCACAATGGGAATCATCCAGAAGAAACTATAAACTTGTGTTAATAGTATATTGAATATGTATTGTTTACCACTCACTAACATACATTTTGAAGAGATTTTGCTATGTTCCAGACTTGGTACTAATTGCTAGTTTACTAGGGGTTTCATTTGAAAAGCATGGTTAGATGACAAGGTTTTGCTTGAGGTTTAAAATATCCTTGGAAATAAACCAGATTGCCTATTAAAATAATTCTTTAGCCTTAAACATTAATAAATAGGGCTTTTCTGACATAACTGGTTGACATTCTTTGTCCTTAAAATAAGGCAGTTTATTTAGTGAACTAATACAAAATAAAGTTTTGATAAACAGGCCATTTCTTGAAACTCTACTAACCTGAAGTCTTTCAGCATTAGACTGACCAGCGTTCTTATTGTGAAAGAGTAACTGAATAATTTAAGGTTAGATTACATGTTTTCAGGTCCTCATCCGTCAGTATAATATTCTTGAGAAGCAAAAGCTCTGGAATTCACCATCTTCCATTTTGCCCCTTATTCTTGCCAGCATAATTTTCTGTTCTTGTGACAGGGCTTTGGGATTAGATTTGCAGCAACAAAAATACTTGCTATTCCTCTTTTGATTCTGGAAAAAGCTTACACCCTAGCCTCATGTGCTGTGGTACTAGCTCCTATTGCTCAAGACTCTTTATTTGGAAAACCTTAAATATGCATCATGATGCATTACTTGCAACAAACTATTTGACTAGTTATATATAAAATGAAACACTACAGCTGCTGCAGATGTCATTAACAACTTATGGATCCTTCACAAAGGAACTGCTAGATTCTGATTCAGGAAGCTAAGTCATTATAGCCAAAGGTAACACACTTATTGTTTACGAATTTTCTTGGTCCTTATTACTTGATAGTTTTAAAACTAATTTTTCTCAATTATGATTATTAATTGTAAAGTAATTCAAGAAATAAAAGCACCATAAGCCAACCACCACAGTAGTAATTATTTCAGGTAAAATTCTTAAGTTGATTCTGAAAAAAAGGGTTGGTGGTAAAAGGCTTAAGTAGAAAAAAAATTGCTTATTCCAAAGGTATATTCTCAAGCTGCCCACTTTTTATTAAGGAAAAGTGGTAGCTTTGTAGAGAAGCGCTAGACTTTGTGGACAGAGCAAATGGTCAAGGATAGCTTGGTCCATAATATGACTATGATTTAATACACTGAAGCATCACTTTTGTGGATTTCTTCTGCAGGGACCTTTCTTGTCTGATGAGCCCCATTTCTAGAATACAGTGATCACCTTGAGGTAACTGGCTTCTGGGTAAATGAGCAAATGACACTGAAGTAGTATTGTGTGGGCCTGAGGGTAGAGCTCAGTAGTAGATGACTTATATAGTATGTACAAAGCCATGAAATCAATCACCCCCCATCCCCGAGCATAGAGAGTGTTATGAATTGAAGTAGTGGAAAAATGGAATAAAATTTTTAAATATTAAAACATGATTATCCAAATTGATAAAGAGTTTTACAAGATCTTCATATTGTATCCCAATATCTATATACATTAAGTAACTCAGGTCTTTCTCAATAATTCATAATACTTCATTTTAAAGCAATTAAGAACTGTGATACTGTATAATATTATTTGTAAAGAACAGATTTGGGGCTATTTCAAATCATGTCTTTTTGTGTAAAGAAAAAAGTCATTAGTCTGCATTTATAATCAGGACTAGCTTCCTATAAAATAATTTATTTTAACTTTTTATTTATAGATTTTGAAATTTACAATTCTAAATACTGCAATAGTAAGTCATTTGCAGGAAGCAAAAAGCACAATAAACACAAAGTCAGAGCTAAAATAAAACATTGGAGCAAACTGTCAAAGGAAAGATGCTCAGGAAGCAGATGCCAATGATGTTCCATAGATGGCCTTACTCTACAGAGAGAAGGGTAGAGTCAGTGTGTAAGGAAGAGGAAGAGCAGAAAACACTTACTGTGTGGTAGGCAGATTAGAGCATTTAATCCTTCTGACTGACTAATAAATTAGAATCTCATTTTTAGGTGAAGTAGCTGAGGCTCAGTGGGCTTCTAGAGCTCATGCCCTTAACTTCTGTCTTAGTTAGGGTTTCTGTTCCTTTGAGGAGACACCATGACCATGGCAACTCTTACAAAGGAAAAACGTTTAGTTGGGGTGGCCTGCAGTTCTGAGGTTTAGTCCATTATAGTCATTATGCAATGTGGTGGCATGCAGACAGACATGGTGCTGGAGAAGTAGCCAAGTGTCCTACAACTTGACTTGCAGGAAACAGGAAGTGGTATCTTGAGCATACATGAGACCACAAAGCCCACCTCCACAGTGACACACTTCCTCTAATAAGATCCAACTTGTTCCAACAAGGTCACACCTCCTAACTGTGCCACTCCCTTTGGGGCCATTTTCTTTCACACCACCACAACTGCTATTCACACTGATTCTATGAAACTTATATGCTCCACCTATTGATACACACAACACAAGTGGCTTCTATATTTTTGGTGCATGTTCCCTAGGATTTGAAAGACAACGAAGTTCTGAAAATTTAATGAAGCAGTCTTCAACAGTAAGTACAGTGTCTTCCTAGATGGAAAAATACAAGCATTAGATACCTGTGTAAAGGCTTATTCCATATAATAATTTCACTTATATACATCCTACTTTTCATAATTGTCAATGAAATTAAATAGATGAAAAGTTAAGGTAAAGTATAAGTGTGGAATTATGTTCTCTTAAAAACTAATTTCTGTATGTGTGCATGCATGTGTACATGCATGTGTGTGTGTGTGTGCGCGCGCGCGCGCGCGTGCGTGCGTGTGTCTGTGTGTCTGTGTGTTAGTGTGTGTAAACAATGGAGATTGCCATTTCTGCTAGCCTGGCTGTTCAATAAGCTCCAGGTTCTCCCTATGTCCCCTCCCTCCAGCACTGGGGTTACAGTAGGTAGTGCATGCCACCCGATCTGTGGGTGCTAGGAATACAAAATCGGGCCATTACACTTGCAGAAGAAGCACATTGCCAAATGATCCAACTCCCCAACACTGATTCTTAAGGCAGAGATTGATTTTGAATTTTTGTAAATTCCTAGCTTAATATCCTGGCCAATTGTAGCATTCAGTTTCTTTAACAGAGTTTTCCATGATAGTCTAATGGAATTAACATTATTTTAGGTATAGAAATAATGCAACTCCATAGTTTGGTCTTCTATAAAATATTTGATCTCCAAAGTGTTTTCTTTTTACTTGACAAATGGACATTAGATTGTTACTTTAAGGACATGCTTGTGTTTTGTTTGTTTGTTTGTTTGATCCTTTTTTCACTTTTTCCTCTTTTTGACTGGCAGAATCAAATGAACAATAATCTTTGAAAATAGCCTCTGGTATTTTTCTTCTGTAGAAACAATAAAAAAGGTGTAATTTGTTTTATTCTTAGATATTATCTCCTCTCCCCTCTTTTTTAAAAATTCCCCCATCATATAGTATTGTTCTTTGAAGGCCTAAGACCTAATGTCTAAATTGTTAGAGTTCCACTTTTAAGAGGAAACTGATATTTTGCCTGGGAAGTTTAGGCTAGATTTGAGATGCCCTTTTGTAATTTTAAAATACAGTTGGAGCAGTTTTTATTGGCTACCTTAAAACCAAGGAGGTCAGGAGATACCTATTTGTGAAAATGGTAGAGTTTGTTGTTTATTGTCATAGTAAACTCAAGCAGCATAACGTGTTATTTTTCTCTATAGCTATTCAATGTTGCCTTGCTGTTGTTAAGATTAATAAAGTGGGTCTTCTAACTGCTTTCAGTAGGTGTAGAATAGGCTAGAGGAGAGACGCCACATATCATGTTTAGCTCCAAACTCCCTTTATAAACCAGTAAATAGATCATGCAAGACAATGTGTCAAATTTTAAAAACAACCATGGAGGTTTGGTATTACCTTTATAGTCTGAAATAAAAATTGCTTAACCCTATGACTTTGTAGAAGACCCCATGTTGAGTACCCTCTGGTTCTTAAATTTCTGTGATCCCAGTAGTCATTCAGGAAGGTGAAAACTAAAAATGAAAGAAAGAGTTGGGAGAGGGGGTTGGTATATATGACTAAATACTTGTGGTATAGGAAATTCTAGGGGTTTAGTGACCCCCCTCCCCCCCGCAGGGCCCAGAGGTACTGGGAAGTAGTATAGGTACCACCATTTATGCCATGTGGTTGTATTAACTATGATGATGAAGACACATGGTCCTCTCCAAGGTGGAAGTCAAGTTGCATGGTTGTTGCTATCTTAATGACATCATTGTCCTAGTTACATGTCTGTCTCCCTCTTGATGAAATCATTAGCCAAGATGGCAACAAAGCAGCATGGTTACTTCCTGCCTGTGTTAGTGGTTAATGAAATAGGTCTGTTTTAAGACAGTTTAGTTAGTATCATTGAGTAGCTCTATGGTAATTTGTTCAGTTCTTATCGATAGGCACAAGATACAGTGAGGCTAACAGGATGGTTGGGCACAGGGCTTTGTTTAGTTTTTCTTTTTTGACTAAATTCTAGAAGTAAAATTGTTGATTTAAGATTTAGTGAACTTAAAATTTTTGATCTCTAAATTATTCTGAAATAAGATGATTTGGTTTGTCCTTTCTCAGGAGTCCATGAAATGTCCAATTCATCCTAATTAGATAGCTGTGTGTATATATATATATATATATATTTTTTTTTTTTTTTTCCTGGTCTAGGATATCAACTCAGTTTACATTTCTTTAAATGGCTTATCATATTATCCTTTCCAAAGTTTTTTTTGTGTCTGTTCTTTAAATGGTTTTTAGTTCTAATTTTTAAAGAGGCCCTTTTTTATTATTTTTATTTATGTGTGTGTGCACATTAGTTTAGGTGCCCTTAGAAATGAGAGGCGTTAATATCCCCTTGTATTTAGAATTACAGGGGGTGGTGAACGGCTCTATGTGGTACTAGGAATCCACCTGGTACCCTGCAAGAGCAGAACTTGTGATAAACCAGCCTGCTTCTATCTTGGGCTTGAAAGCCCAAACTAGGTTCATTCCTGTTTATTATTAAATCTGTTTCTCAAGGATTGGGCTTTGTCCCACCTATAACCGTAACTACAAATGGTTCTTTACTGCATGTTCCAGGAATGGCAATCATGTCCTTGTTTCAGAAGGTTGTTATGACTAACTTGTTATTTGTATGTTCTGCTTCTGTAACCCTGCCTATTTGCATGCCAATCCCCATTTGAAAACCCCTACTCCTGAGTTATAAAAACGCTTGTCTAACCTGAGTCCAATACTGATCTCTTAAATCCCGCCTCAGGGAGAGACAGCCCTTGTACGTGAATAAAGCTTGCTTTAATTAATTTGGTCATGATTTGGGTTGGTGGCCTTTCTCCTCACATCTGTGGATTAACACATGCTGTTAATGCTCCTGATCTATCTTTCCAGGCCTCAGTTTTGTTCTTAAGCCTAGGGTCTTGTTGTATAGCTCAGACTAGCTTTCAGCTAGCTGTATAGCACCAGCTAGCTTTCAGCTTCCATTCTTTCTGCCTTAGTCTCCCAAGTGGGGAAATTATAAATAGGTGACAACTACCTAGAGGCATCATTTATATTTATTTTTATCTATTTATTTATTTTGCAGTGCTTGTATTTAACCCAGGGTGCCAAAAAATGTTAGATAAGCTCTGTACTACTGAGCTTCGTCTCTAGATGCTTGTCTGCTCCCACAGTCCTGCTGAGTGAGGGTAGACAGTCTTTTTTTATTCATTTGGAAGTGATAGTGTGTAGCAGGTCTTGGAACTTACCTCAAATATTCCTGTATTATCTCTATGTGCTTGGGATAAAAAAAAATCAATATATTAGCAATAGTTGGAATAATTTTTAAATTACCATGGAACAAAAGTGCTAAATGACTACTTTGACCTTGATTGTAGATTTGATTCTTTTTAGGCAGTTACTAGGATTGAAAAATGGCTTCAATAAAGAGTTTCTTTTATTAAGGTACAGTTTTAAATTTTATTCTGGGCATGCTAGGTCAATGGAAACCATGTATAAACTCATAGTTGTCATAGGTATTAGCAGGTGATCTTAAGCCAGACTTCTTGATATAGTCCCTTTTTATATCTGTGTTCCTGCTTTAATTATTTATAATATATACATTTTTTATTTTCTGTATTTTTCCATGCAAATTATCACAAATTCAGTTGTTTAAAACAATACTGGGTTTGAAAACTCCAGTCTCTGGGATGGGTTTAGTATATGTTGTATCACATATAAGTCAGGGGAGCAGAGAATCTATTTCCTGTTCATTTAGTTTGTTAGCTAGATTCAGATCTTTGTGGATATAAGAACAGAGATTCCATTAGCCTGAAAATTTACAATGACTTCCAGTTTCTCTAGGCATTTGAATTTGACACATGGATTCCTTCTTCTGTTTTTATATCCAGCACTAGTATATTGAATTTTGTATGTTTTTTTTTTTTTTCTGATCCATCCATCTTCTGAACACTTTCTCTTGAACTTACCAGATAATACAGAACATCCTTTTTATCTCAGAGTTCAGGGATCTATTTTGTCCTGTAAGGCAATAGACCCTTGGGCTGTAGGAAGTAGAACATGGATGTCTAGGAAGGACAGACATCCATCCTGACTCCCTTTCATTCTCAGAAGTATTCTAGTTGGAGCAATGATTATGTGCTCACCCATTTTCTGAATAACAGTTTAATTATTTAAAATACTTTTTAAATATTAAAATTTATAATATGAACAAACCTTCAAATTCCATTTCCTAACTTCATCTGTTTCAGATCACTGTTGAGTTCTTTCTTTTTCTGGTCTGTCTCCTGCTTCCCTTTGGACCCTTTCATAAAGGACAGGGATAGTTTACCTGTCTAGGATTATAAGTCATGGCATTTTTCCCACTAATTTTTGATAAAGGAGACACATTTTATATTATAATTGCTTAAGTCATTACTCCTTTCCCGTAGAAGCCTACCATTCCATGGTCTTCAGTGGCAATGGGTAAATCTTGTACTTGTTGCAACCAAGCTATACTCTTGCTGTGCTTGCCTCTGTGTTTGCACTTTATATGTGAGGAAGAGGAATTAAGACAGACCCACCAACACTACTTCAGGTGTAGACTTAATTCAAAAGAATAAGTTGGGTATTGCATTTATTTAAGTATCTATTATGCAAACAATTTTACTGATACCAATACCTTTTAATAAAGTGGACATTTGTGTTTCATGTTTAGATATTTTATTAAACTATATTAGTTAAAGAAAACATGTATTTTATATTTAAAGATAAAATTATTTATGTGTACTCTACAACTTAAATTCATGGTTTGGAAAATTTTCCTAAAGTCCAAATATAATTTGTATTCAAATAGATTATTTTGTTCCTTGAACAGCTTAAAAGAAAAGGGCCAAATTATGTTTTAATTTTGTATCTTATTTTAATTAGCTACTTATTTGATACTTGCCAATTATAAGTATACTTTCATCTTTAATAATAAATACAGAAGAGTTTAGATTTAGTAGTCCATACTGTTAAATTAGTACTATATACCTAAAAGTTAATTTCTTCATGTTTGATTTCCAGTGCCAGTATTACATTCTATTTGCTGTCAGTAAAAATGTAGGTGATAGACATCCTGCATGTTTATCATCACTGATTTCACTATATCATACAGTAAAAATACAGTATTATGACATATAGAAAAATCTAACATACATAACCAACAACTTATAATTTTAAAGAAAATATCTGAGTTACTAATTATCCCTAATGTATTTAGCAGAGAGATGTCCCGTTCAGGAGTGCTTGTTCTGATTTAGCACATGTCATAGTGAAGAGCAGACATTATACAGCCTTGGTCTTTCCATTGAAATCCTTCAGTCTTGACATAATCAGATAATTTCCATGAAATTGTCCTTTTTTTCTTCATTATCTCTTTACATTTATGTTTGGTGCTAAGTCTTTTGACTTATAGTTTGGGCTATTACTCTCTGATTGGACCCACGGTAGAGTGCTGTTGGAGGCCTTTCATGAGTTCTGTTCTTTTTTATGAATACAGGGTGAGGCTTCATCCTGTAAATTAGGCTACAATTGGATGTCATAAGTGTTTTGATGTTTTAAGCATTCAGGTGCTCTTGGACTTTTGTTTTTCTCATTGGACTGCTTTATTGAAATTAGGAAATAGCTGAATATAGTATATGGTTTACAATACATAGCAAAACTAAATTTGAGACAATGGTAAGAAGCTACAATATAGGCAAGGAGAAAATAAGAGAAATTAATGCAACTCACATATGAATACACTTTTGTTTAGATAAAATAAAGTTTTTTTGAGACCAGGTCTTTTATAAGGATTTATTTTTTTCTACAGTCTAGAAACAGTATATTTTAAAGGAAAAATATTCAAACTTTTAATTTTTTTTTTCTTTTTTCTCTGTGTAGTTTTGCTGCCTGTCCTGGATCTCGCTCTGTAGACCAAGCTGGCCTTGAACTCACAGAGATCCATCTGGCTCTGCCTCCCAAGTGCTAGGATTAAGGCGTGTGCCACCATTGCCCGGCTAAACTTTTAATTTTATTGAAACAAAACAATAGAACTTATAACCATAAAATTTTATACTTTTCCTCATCCCTTTGGTTTTTTATCTACTAACAACCTCCCCATTGGAAAAAGCAAAAACCATAACTAAGGAAGCAGACAAAGTCATTTAAAAAGTTCCACTTCATTGAGCTAGGTATGGTGGCAAACTGCTGTAATCCCAGTAACAAGAATGTTAGAGATAGGTAGAATATGAGTTCCAAGCTAGTCCAGACTACATAATAAGACTGTTTGACCTCCTTGCCCCTCAGTTAAAGTCCCTTACAAGACCCTGATTTTATTACAGCCTTGGCATTGTGTCCTCCTTCCTGAGTCAATTCTTTTTGAACTGGTTCTGTGTTATATAGTTAGTCATTCCTTATTTTAATTTCTATGGGTGTATTTATAGAACATATTAAATACTGTAGTTCTCTGCTCTTTACTCTTCCCTTCTCACAATTTTAAACTAGTACACCTTCCCAAGATTCTCCTAGTGCTAACATTAATATTTGTATAATATTCTGAAATCTGTACCTCTGTGCTTGTGTTTGCAGTTCCAGTTCTACTCGCTTATTTTCCACTCCCCTCCTATCTAGAAATGATAGTACCATCTTGCCCTTTACACATCTCATCAGCCAAACATCCAGTGGCTTTTCTTCCTTTATTCTTTAGTGTTTTTTTCTGGCATCCAGGAATTCAGTCTCCTCCTTTGTCTCTCATACCTAATTAGTCAGTGTATAGTCTTAGTTTTTGTTTCTGCCACTTCTGTAGTATTCCAGAAAGCCATGTCCACTCCTCCAGAACCTTATTCCAAGACTATTTCATATCTCTTAATTGGTATCATTCTGATGATACCAAATGTTTACTTTATATTGCTGTTAGACTAATCTCTTAAAGCATTGCCTTTATACTACTGCTGTCCTGCCTAGAACCCTCCAGTGGTCCTACTTTGTCAATAGATTGAATTTGGAATCTCAACACTACTCTTTGTGTGTATACTTGGATCTAGGTCCTGTATTTCCTGTTTAAGAGCATCTCTTTTAGCCTATGTATGGTCCATTATAAATACTCATTTTTTTCCTTGTAAATATTTATGCCTTGGATCCATGCATGGTTATTGAGCTAAACAAGATAGTTGAGGATGCTGTTTCCATTGAAATTGATATTCTGCAAAGAAGAAATCAGCATTCTGTAGCTTATTCTGGTTATTTGCTTAGCTAACACTTGAGGACCATGGTATAATATTTTGATGAAAAACTATTGAAAACTGGCTCTCATTATTTCTTCTCTCGTCAGTATAATTATTTTTTAAAAAAGACCATTTATCTGAATAAATTACTCTTAAAGTCATGAAATTTTAAATAGCTGAAGAGATATTGTTTCTAAATGTATATAGTACTATCATTACTAAATAATATTGATAATACTATGAGTATTTTAAATACAAAATAATGGAAAGAATAATTAATACTTATTTTTTTCCTTTTTGAGACAAGAGTTTCTTCTGTGTAGCCTTGGTTGTCCTGGAACTCACTCTATAGACCAATCTGTCCTTGAACTCAGAGATATCTGCCTGCCTCTGCCTCCTGGGTACTGGGATTAAAGGAATGCGCCACCACCAGTAGGCACCTAATCAATGCATTCTTATATTAAAACAATTTTAGTAAATGGGATTATTATGTGATAGGTAAGTACATGTGAAACAAAGACAAAAATACCTTTTTTTTTTTTTTTTTTTTTTTTTTTTTTGGTTTTTTTCGAGACAGGGTTTCTTTGTGTAGCTTTGCGCCTTTCCTGGAACTCACTTGGTAGACCAGGCTGGCCTCGAACTCACAGAGATCCGCCTGCCTCTGCCTCCCGAGTGCTGGGATTAAAGGCGTGCACCACCACGCCCGGCTCAAAAATACCTTTTTAAAGGTTTGTATCAACTCAAATGATTAGGACTTCTTAGTGAATATACTGAAACAGTCTTCATAATAGAACAGACTAGATTGAAAACATTACATAAATTTTATTTTAGCTTTATTTAAGTTACATTTAGTATATTGTGTAGCATCACATATTGCATAGGCATGATGTTTTGAAGTTTGAAGATGTGTAGAAAGTTAATGTTGAAAAAATAGCAATGTATTCAGTAAACCTAAAAATAATTTCATTATGTGAAATCATAATTTACATAAATATTATCATTAGAAAACATGTCTTTTCTCTTACTAGTTTTGTAATATGCCTTTCCTTGTTTAGGGAGAGATGAGTGATGTCAAGACTGCTTATTAGCATATTGCAATGGCGTAAAACAATTACATAGAATTGAAGTAAATATGAGAAGGGAAAAGAATATTTATCTCCAGTAAGTGACATAAAGTGGTATAGTAAGACTAATAAACTGGTGGTGTGCATTAAGGAATGAAATCCCTAAATTCAGATGCTAATTATAATCACAAGGCAGTGCTTCCCATATTCTTAACTATTGTGTATTTTCTTTAGTCCAAGTTATAATTTAGAGTTCATGAAATACTGAATATAGCTTTCATATTTTTCATTATCTCTTAGTATGGATATTTTATAAAAACTCTAATAGTTCTGGAGACTCTGATTTTTCGGGATATACTGAACAGCCACAATAATAAACATAGAGGTTAGACGGTGGTAGTACATGCCTTTAATCCTAGCATTCCAGAGGCAGAGATCCGCCTGGATCTCTGTGAGTTCAAGACCACACTGGAAGCAGCCAAGCATGGTGACTCACGCCTTTAATCCCAGGAAGTAATGGCAGGAGGCAGAAAGATATTTAAGGCATGAGGACAAGGAACTATAGACTGGTTAAGCTTTTAGGCTTTTGAGCAGCAGTTCGGCTGAGATTCAGAGGCTTCCAGTCTGAGGAAACAAGATCAGCTGAGAAAGTAGGGAGGTGTGGAAGCTGTGGCTTGTTCTGCTTCTCTGATCTTCCAGCATTCACTCTAATACCCAGCTCCAGGTTTGTTTTTATTAATAAGACCTTCTAACAATTCATGCTATAGAAAGCTATATTAATACTGTATAAAAATATATTCATTTAGATTATTATAGTTTAAAAAAATCAAATTTGTCATTGAAGGGGCTCTAGCAGGCCCGAGCATGGCAAATATGGTCTGGCAGGCCTTGCTTTCCCACTCTTCCCTCTTCCTTGCTTAAAAACCCTTATACTACATTCTTAATTTTCTCTTTTAGTTTTATATTAATGATTTTTAATTTTTTTTATGTGTATTGATATTTCGCCTGCATATATGTATGTGTGAGGGTGTCAGTCACGTGGAGCTGGATTACAGTAAATTGTGAGCTGCAATGTGGGTACTGGGAATTGAATTCCGGTCATGTGGAAGAACAGCCAGTGCTCTTAATCACTGAGCCATCTCTCCAGCCCAAGATTATTCTTAAAGCCAGCCACCAAGGTCCATTCCCTTATTTGGACACTTCTTTGTTTTCCTGAGGCTGACAAAGTCCAGCTATCAAAGTATTGAAGTAGAACAACCAAAACCCCACTTTTGGCTACCCTGATTAACACATCCAATTAAAACAAATAAACTCATCCTAACATAGGGTTTCCCTTTTACCTTCATAAACTACTATTTCCCTGTTGGCCATGTCTGTCTCCTGTGGGACAAATACTCCTGCCCCCTTGCCCTTGTTCCCTGTCCCTTCTCCCCTGTTCCCTATCTCCTGTCTTTGTCTCCTATTCCCTGCTCTTTGTCCTTTTGGAGCAAAACATCTTTGTGCTGAGAACTTGGTCTTGGGGTGTCTTTTCTTGATACTGGTCCTTTTAGCCATGATCTTTGACATCTTGTAAAAACGATATATTGCATCATGATAAGACGATTTTGAGGATTGTAAATACCTGTGAAAAAAATTTCTTCTGCATTTTGTATGATATCTTTCTTTATTTTTAAATTTATTTATTTTTATTTTATGTATGAAGGTATCAGATTCCCTGGAACTGGAGTTACAGACAGCTATGTGCTGCCATGTGGGTGCTGGGAATTGAATCTGAGTCCTCTCGAAGAAGAGCTAGTGCTCTCAACTGCTGAGCCACCTCTCCAGTCCCCATGTGGTATCTTTCTTAGCAGTTTTGTAGGATGCTCTTCAGTTCTTAAAAGATACATAATTCAGATAGCCTGCCCCAACAAGACCTCCAGCTTTTAATTTCAAAGAGCAGGAGGAGGACCAGGAGGAGGAGGAGGAAGAAGAGGAGGAGGAGAGTGTAATGTTGTGTTAAAATAAAAGTTTAAAAAACTTCCATTTTGCTGGTTATTCCCCCCCCCTTTTTCTTTTTATTTAATCTTAGGTATTTTTTTCCCCATTTAACTTTAAAAGTAAGTAGCTTGTAATTTAAGATTGCAGTTATTAGGTGTATTTCTGCATTTTATATATTGCTCCCAGATGCTACAGTATTAGTTTTTATCACTGCATATTTTATGAAATGTCAGCCTTCTGTTGGCTGTTCATGCAGCATTGTTAGTGATCAAAGACACAACATAAAGGAGAGGGAACTAAACAGTTGGCTAATCTTTGTCCTTCATTATGACAGAAATACTACAAAATTACTTTATTATAAAGATTCAACTTTTGACATCATGTAATTTGCAAAGAAATTTCATTGTTTTTAGTGAAATAAAATGACAAAAGGTTTGATATAATGAAACCCAGTTATAAGGAGAAATAATTTGCTAATTTCACCAAGTTTTCCTTGTTAAGAAATGAAGGTAATGTGTCACATGTCATGTAATACTTTGCTGAATGCTGTGTTTCGATACTTAGCCACACAGTATAAATAGTTTAAACTTTCTTCGGTTACACAAAATACATTTTATAAAAGTAGTTATCAGTCTATGTATGTGCATTATGTTGTGTATTATAATATTTCTATTCACTTAGTTCTGTAGTTTAAAACTTCATTTCATTGATAAAGAACTGATTTTATTTCAGTGATTGCATTATCAAGATACAGATACAGAATAGGAGAAAAACTTCAAAACCTTGAAGAAAATCAGTAAAAATAAAAATCTTGAATGATTTTGATTAGCTGTTGTGTATGGCCAACACAGCAGTTGGTTCCATCAATTTTATGTATTGCAATGGTTTATTAAAATGAGCTGCTGCTCTCAGTAAATCATTGATAAGGATTCTGGTTTATACTTGCTGTTTTGGGGTGGGGGTAGTTTTACAATTGCAGCCTTGTAGTTGGTTAGGTAAGAGAACTCTGTTCTGTGGAAGTGAGTGTAGTTTTTTGGTTTTTCAGTGTGGGAATTCAAAACCAGAAGCAGAATAAAGATTTAGAGTACAAGCTGCTTTTCTTTAAATGCACTTTTGTGACTGTCTGAAAAGAACAGTTTCCAGATCATAATGATGCATGTATTATCGTTATTTCTTATGTAGTTTCAATTTTTATTTACAAATGAAAAATAATTGTTTTATGGGAGAAGAATTAGGCCTTTAGAAAGCCGTTTGAAATATAAAGCCACAAATATCACTTCTAGGCATCAACTTTTTGTTCTGTTTTGTGTTGTGCTATATTTTTACTTTTATTGTATGTTGTATAGGTCAAGAGTCTTGGTTATACCTTAAGAGTTTTCTAGAAAATGCAGAATCTTGGGTCTAACCTCATACCTACTAAAACAGTTTGTGTTTTATTAAAATTTAGGGACAGTTTATATGGACAGTAAAATCCAAGATAGACTGTAAAGCGTCTTGTGAAATCTTTGATTTGTTTTGTATGAGTGTATGTGGATGCATGTTTTCATTGTGTACTGATTCTGAATTTGGTCAGTTCCAGATTTAGAGGAGACAGTAAATACTCATTAGAATTTTAATAGGGCTAGAAGTAAACAGGCATGTTCAGTCTGGTGATCTTGTGCTTCAGTGTTAGGTAGTCACAGTTAGAAACAGCCACAAAACTTCTCACTGCCCTGCTAGTGTTTTCTTTTGGCCAGGGTGGTATCTTTGCAGCTTTCCAGATAATCATGATTACTTCCTTCCAGACATTTTTAAAATGTATTTGATGACATGTTCTTCCCAGGAGATGCTCTGGGAAGCCTAGTGTAGTTAAAATAGCCTGGAAAGCACTGAATATGTTGTTTGAACATATAAGAATATGTTGACATACTAAGAGATTTGGAAACATGATATATTAGTTATTTTTTTACTGCTGTGATAAAATACCATGATGGGACACCCCCCCCCCCAAAAAAAAATACTGCAACAACTTAGGGAAGACTAAGTTTATCTTGGCCCACGGTTCCTAGTCCATTGTGGTGGGGAAGATGTTACAGCAGGCAGACTTGGCATGGAAGAAGAAAGGTGGCTGATAACATTTTGTACTCACAGAGGAGCAGAGAAGGAAAAGGGTGAAGAGAGGGGTCGCGAAAGTAGAGAGAACATGAGAATGAGAACACAGACAGAACAGGAAGTGATGTGAGGTTTTATAAACTAAAAACATACCCCTCATAACACACTTCGTATAGCAAGACTCTGCCATCCCTAAGTTCTGTATTCTCTCCAAAGAAATGCCACCAGCTGAGGAACAAGTATTCAGATGTTCAGATACACTGTAGGAGCCTGTAGGGACCATTTATCGTTCACATAACCAATCACGTTTGGTAACTTAATTCAACGTCTTCCAAATTTATTTGACCTTAGAAAACAAAAGCAAATTTTACTTTATCATTTTATTGTGTTTGGTTGGTTTTCACCCCTAAAACATTTAAATGATGTGTGCCACACACAGTGAACATTTATGCCACCAAACATTTCAGTGCATATTTCAAAAAAAGAAAAAAAGAATAGTCTTTTGTGATTTTAAAAATACCCTCAGTTTTAATAAATATAAAATTAGTTCAGCAGTTATATCTAATCTGTCATTTATTTTCTTTTTCCAAATGACCCAGTGGTACTTTTTTTTTTTTTTTTAAAAAAATAGTATTTCACCTTTTAATGAGAATTCAACTTTATCTTTGAAGTGTATGTCACATTGGAAAGTTCATTGTTGAGGTTAATTTTGGTCACTTGCTTAGGGTACTGTCAGTTCCCTACTATTAACTATTTTTTTTTTTTTTTTTTTTTGTGGCTCAGCTTCTTTTAGCCCAGGCTAGCCTCTGAATCTCTATTTATGGCCATCCCGCCTCAGTCTCCTAAGTGACTGGATTACAGGCTGGCACCCTCCAGCCTCACTTAGTTATGTGCATGTCTGTGCATTGTGTATGTATAGTACCTGTGGAGACCATGAGTGGGATCCCTTGGAATTGGAATTATGGACACTCTGAATGGCCATGTGGATTCTGTGAACCCAAACTGTGTCCTCTGTAAGAGCAACCAGTGTTCTGCACCTCTAAACAATCTCTGTAGCCCCAGTGTTTTACTTTTTCATTATTGTTTTAAGTTTGCCTTTTTTTTTCTTTTTTCACTAGTTTCTTTTCTCTATCAGTGTTAACATTGCCATATTCTAGTTATCTTCTTTTCTGGTCTTGTTCTGTCATATATTAAATATATTTTATAAAAATAAAATAAAATATCATTTCCTCCCTTTTCATACCTTCAATATCTCTCAAATTCATGGCCTCTTGAATTGCTGTTATACATCACACACACACACACACACACACACACACACACCATGCACATTCACATGCATACACACAGGTGTATATTTGTACAAACATATATTCTTACATGAATATAATTTGTTCAGTCTATATATTGTTACTTGAATGTGTATTAATCAAGGGCTGACCACTTAGTATTGGATAACCAATTTAGGGACTTTTCCCCGGGATAAACAATTTCTCTGACTCTTAGCATTCCTTGGTTGTTTATAGTTCTTTGTCTAGGGTTGAAACCTGATGAGATTCCCAATTTCTATGTTAGTATGTCTGTTGGTCTTATCCTTGTTCATGTCTTGTTTAGGCAGCCATGCTGATAAGACTTCATGGGTGTAGCTTCTCTGACATTTCTAGGAGACCTAGTCTCACAGCAAACATCCTCTCCTGGCTTTTAGTCCCCCCTCCATCTTCTGTTAAGATCCCTGAACCTTAGATGGAGTAGTTATGTTGTAGATGTATCAGTTGAGGCTGGACACCACCTAGCCACGTATTCTCTTCATTTTGGTTGGTTGTGAAATGGTCTTCATTTGTTGTAAAGTTGTTTTATTGGTAAGAGGTGGGACCTATGCTTCGTCTGTACGCATAAGGATACATACTTCAAATGAATGCAGTTAGGAATGATGCTGGCTTAGTATACAACTCAGCTGTTTTGTTTGTTTGTTTCCAAGACAGTGTTTCTCAGTGTAGCCCTAGTTGTCCTGTAACTCCCTCTCTAGACCAGGCTGTCCTGGAACTCCAAAGATCCACCTGCCTCTGCATCCTGAGTGCTGGGATTAAAGGTGTGTGCCCCCACGGCCTGGTTATTTCATCCTTGACACTTTCTTTCTTAGTCACTGTTTTATTTATTGCTGTGAAGAGACCCCATGACCACAGCAACTCTTTTTGAAGAAAAAATTTAATTTTGGCTTGCTTACAGTAATAGAGCTTTAGTCCATTACCATTGCGACATGGAACATGGTGGCATGCAGGCAGAAATGCTGATGGAGAAGTAATTGAGAGTTCTATATCCAGATCCACAGTCAGCGAGAAGAGAGAACAATACTGGCCCTGACTTGGGTGTAGATGTAACCAACCGTCTTATTAAATAAGAAACACAGAACCAATGTAAAGAGAAAGCCAAGAGGTCAGAGCTCAGAGCTAAAATCTTACCCTTCCTCCTGTGGTGCTCCTACTTCTCCAAAAGAGACCTACATTCTGTGTGTATGTCTATACATAGTCTTTATGTTCTGCTTTCTCATTGGTTGTAAACCCAAACACGTGACTGCCTCGTGTCACTGCCTGTATGTACAGCCCTCCAGGACTTAAAGGTGTGTGTCTCCAATGCTGGATGTATCCCTGAACACACAGAGATCTACCTAGCTCTGTCTACCAAGAGCTGGGATTAAAGGTGTGCGCCACCACCGCCATGCTCTTGCTATTTCTCTAATAGCTCTGACTCCCGGGCAACTTTATTTATTAATATACAATGGAAATCATATTTCAGTACAAATAAAATACCACCATATTTCCCCTTTTCTATTTTAATAAAAAGAAAAAAAGCAAAAGGTTATAACTAACAAAAGAAAAACTATATACAAAAGTACAATAACTATATACAATATATACAAGTAATAAATATCTAAACAATGTCTAGTCCATTTGTATTTGACAAATCAGAGAAAATAATTCCATTATCTATCCTATTTTGGTAAGTCCAAAATGTATGTAATTCACTTTTTATCCTAATTAATCTTCAACTATAACTAACTAATCTTCAACTCCCTCAGATACCCAAGAAGGAAATAATATTAGCTAACAAAAATAAAAACAGGAAGTACATGCAAGCAACTTCCAAAAAATTTGTGAGTTGACAGAAACAGCCAGCTGTCTGGACAGTCACCTGAGGTTTCTCTGCAGTGTTCGGGCATCATCTTCAGCCTATAGGCTTAGCATATCTGACAGACTCATTTGTGAAGTAGGATGTACACAAACAAGGTCAATAGTTCAACCTCACATTGGGTGAGAGCAGTCCGTGTACCAGAAACACCTGAATTCCACTAGTGTCCTGTCATAATTCAGGATTTTAAATTCCTCGAAATTGTTGACGGTTTTTTAATTCAACTATCCATTCTTCTTCTTTTTTTTTTTTTTTTAAGATTTATTTATTTATTATGTATATAGTATTCTGTCTGCATGTATGTCTGCAGGCCAGAAGAGGGCACCAGATCTTGTTATAGATGGTTGTGAGCCACCATGTGGTTGCTGGGAATTGAACTCAGGACCTTTGGAAGAGCAGCCAGTGCTCTTAACCTCTGAGCCATCTCTCCAGCCCCTATCCATTCTTCTTGGCTGTGTATATATGGCTTCATCTCAGCATCCCCTTCTTCTCCACATCCCTCTCTTAAATGCCAGTCTACTATCGAGAGACGTGAACTTTCAGCAGCTGTTCCATTACACAACAATTAAGAAAAGTTTCAAGAATCAGAATAGAATCAAAGAGTTGAGATTAGTAATAGAATAGTCCCTTAATTAATTTGGCTTTTGTCCTGTCCCATAGCAGAAGATTTCTCTTTTATTCTGGCATGATACAGGGAGTTTGCATTTTCCTTTTAACAACATGCTTGAGTTTAAAGAAGGAGCCATTCTCCAACTCCAAAGTCAGCTTTAAATTTTAATTGAACTGGGACTATTAGAAGACCAATAGTGTTAAATCTTTAGAGAAAAGCAGAAGCAAACATTTTGGAAGACTATAAAATTTTTTTAGATGATATACCCATACGCCATTTCACTCTGTTTCCTGGGATAGATGATTTGTCCCTTTTCTTCAGTTGTCTCATTTGTCCAGTGTTCTTCAGATTCCTTAACCTTCATTCTCCTAAAAGACAAAAACAAAAATCTTTCCTCAAGACTAATTTTGGGGATGTTGCTCTTTGGAAAGTTATTATCTGATTAAATGAAAAGGCATGTGTTACTGGTACAAGTTAGTTTAAATTGGATGTTCATGCTGGTTGATGAACTATCACCTCCTCTAATTAAGAGGTTTCTCTTGTTCAAATCGAACCTTTATCAATTTTGATGGTACCCACAGCTTATCTTCTCCTGTAGAAACAAAAGCAAAACCTTGTCCCCAATGTAATACATACCCTGGTTTCCATTAAGTATATATGCTGATTTAATTATGTAGTTTTTCTATTAGCCAATGTCTCTTCTGGGGCTGTTGTTCCTTTCTCATTGGCATTGAGAAAATTCAAAGTTAATCGAGCATTATGAAGTCTATTTCTGGGTTTTTTTTGTTACCCCTTTCTGTTTATTTAGCATATCCTTTAGAGTTCTGTTTGATCTTTCTATAACTGCTTGACCTGTAGAATTATGTGGTATACCTGTAATATGCTTTATATTATAATAAGCAAAAAAACGGTTTCATTTTAACAGAGACATATGATGGAGCATTGCTAGTTTTGAATTGTGCAGGTATACCCATGTTGGCCATAACTTCTAGCAAATGAGTGATAATAAAGAATCTCTTTTTTCAGAACTCAAAGCAGTTGCCCATTGAAATCCTGAATAAGTATCGATGGTATGGTATACATATTTCAGTTTTACAAATTCTGCAAAGTGAAACACATCCATCTGCCAGATTTCATTCCTCTGAGTACCCTTTGGGTTACATCCTGCTGGTAATGGCATTTGATTGTAGAAGGAACAAGTAGGACATTTCTTTACTATTTCTTTGGCTTATTGCCAGGTTATGGAAAAATCCTTTTTTAAATCTTTACTATTGACATGATGTTTTTTATGAAATTCTGAGGCCTCCAGCACATTTCCTATCAATAATTTATCAATCTCATCATTGCCTTGTGCTAGAGGGCCTGGCAGACCAGTATGGGATCGAATGTGAGTTATATATAAAGGATGACTCCTTTTCCTGATTGTATCTTGTATTTGAATAAATAGTGAAGTTAATTCTGAAGCATCAGGGATAAATTCTGCAGTCTCAATATGTAATACCACTCTTTCAGCATACTGAGAGTCAGTTACTATGTTGAGAGGTTCTGAAAATTCCATTAATACCAATAGAATAGCTTACAATTCTGATTTTTGAACTGAATTATAAGGACTTTGAACCACTTTACTTAAATTTTCTGATTTGTAACCTGCCGTTCCTTGTTTGTTGGCATCTGTATAAAATGTATGAACTCCAGATATGGGTTTTTGCCGTACAGTTCGAGGCAAGATCCAATCAGCTCTCTTTATAAGATCAATTCTGTCGCTTTTGGGATATTTGCTGTTAATTTCTCCCAAAAAATTACTGCAAGCTCTTTGCCAAGGTTCACTTTCTGTCCTTAATTTTTCAATGTCCTCCTTAGTTAATGGTACGACAATTTCTGCTGGGTCTATTCCTGCTAATAGAGGATGTCTCAATTTTCCTTTCCAAATCAAGTCAGAGATTTTTTTCCACATAACTTTTTAATTTGTTATTTGGTTTATTTGGTAAAAATATCCATTCCAATATAATATCTTCCCTTTGCATTAGTATTCCAGTAGGAGAACGCATAGAAGGTAAAATAACCAAAATGCAATCCAGCTTTGGATCTATATGATCCACGTGCCCTTCATGTACTTTCTTTTCTGCCAAGACCAATTCTTTTTCAGCTTCAGGTGATGATTCTCTTGGACTATTTAAGTCCTTGTCACCTTCTAAGGTTTTGAACAAGTTATTCAGTTCATCATTTTTTTAACCCCAACAATAGTTCGTAGATGAGAAATATCTCCAAATAATCTTTGAATGTCATTAAGAGTCTGTAGTCTATCTCTCCTAATTTGCACCTTTTGGGGTCTAATTTTTTGTAGCTCTATTTTATATCCTAAATAATTAATAGAATCTCCTCTCTGTATCTTTTCAGGAACAATTTGTAATCCCCAGCAAGGCAAAATTTTCTTTACTTCTTCAAACATTCTTTCTAAAGTATCTGCATTTGAGTCAGCTAGTAAAATATCATCCATATAATGATATTTAGATTTAGGAAATTTTTTATGTATCACTTCCAATGGCTGTTATACAAAATATTATATACAAAATTATATATACAAAATATTGGCACAGAGTTGGTCTATTCAACATTCCCTGTGGGAGGACCCTCCATTGAAATCTTTTAACTGGTTGAGAATTATTATAAGTAGGCACTGTAAAAGCAAATCATTCTGTCTTTTTCTTGTAAGGGTATTGAAAAGAAACAGTCTTTTAAATCAATAACTATGAGAGGCCATCCTTTTGGTAACAGAGTAGGCAAAGGAATCCCAGATTGTAGAGAGCCCATTGGCTGAACTACTTTGTTAATTGCTCTAAGGTCTGTTACCATTCTCCATTTACCAGATTTCTTTTTAATAACAAATACAGGAGAATTCCAAGGGCTGGTTGATTCTTCAATATGCTGAGCATTTAACTGTTCTTCTACCAGCTCTTCTAAAGCCTGGAGTTTTTCTGTTGTTAAAGGCCATTGATGGACCCACACAGGCTTGTCTGTTAACCATTTTAAAGGTAGAGCTGTTGGTGTCTTTGGAAGATCATCAGTTGTTGTGCCTTGTTCTTGTATAATATGGATGGCTGGTGACCACTCATTGGAACAATATCTTCTAATATTTCTCTCAGAAACATGTGCTAGTTTATGATTTGTTTCTGAGATTGGAGGGATGTTAATCTGAGTATTCCATTGTTGCAACAAGTCTCGACCCCACAGGTTCATAGCTATGTTAGCCACATACGGTTTTAATTTTCCTCTCTGTCCTTCTGGACCTATACATTCCAGCCATCTTGCACTGTTTCACCTGAGATAATGTCCCAATTCCTAACATTTGAACGTTCACCTCCTGAAGAGGCGAAGTTGGATGCCAAAATTCTGGTGCAATTATGGTAACGTCCGCACCTGTGTCTACCAGACCAGACAACAAAACACCATTTATTTTTATCGTTAATTTTGGTCTTTGTTCATTAATAGAAGTTTGCCAAAAAATTTTCTTTATGTTTTCTCCTGAATTTTCTATTCTCTCTGTTTCATCATCCTGACCAGCATCATTTATTCCAGTAGGCATTTGGTTATTTAATTGCCCTGAGCAGGGGTTTCCTCTACAGCTGCAGGAAAGGTTTGAACTGGATTTACTATGGGGGCCTGCATGAGGCCCCTCTGGGAGTTTCCCGAAGACTGAGGCAAAGGATTACCCTGTCTGTCCTTTGTTGATCTACATCCCTTGGTCCTGTGTTTTCCCTTACCACACCTTCTGCATACTCCAGAAGGAAGGGGCATTATGTTGCCATTGTTCCTTGAAGAAACATTGTTTCTAGGAATGACCTGTTTACAGTCCTTTTTCAAATGTCCTTGCTTTCCACATCCAAAACATCTAACATTCCTCAAACCTTTTGAAATTGCTTCTCCTACCCACTTATCATCATGCTCACGAGCCTCAACATTAACCTAATCCAATCTTCCAAAGGTGCAGATCTTGCCTTTAATGGCCTGATTATTCTTTTGCATGCTGCATTCGCGTTCTCAAAGGCCAAAGATTCAATTATTATCTTACTAGCTTCTGAATCCGAGACCATTCTCTTTACTGCTGAAGCCAGTCTTTGTAAAAAATCTGTTAAAGATTCTTTTGGGCCTTGCATAACCTTTGTAAATGACTGGGTTTTTTTTCCTGGTTCCTCAACTCTGTTTCATGCATTCAAGGCTGCCATTCGACATAAAATTAGGGTTTGGACATCATATAAACATTGTGTTTGTACTGAAGCATATTGGCCTTCTCCAATAAGCTGATCCTGGTATTCCTTTATCCCTCCATTGTTTTTCTATGTTTTTAGCTTCATCTTTGAACCTAGTTAGCCACTGTAACCTCTGGCTGGGTTCCCGAACAGCTTGTGCTAGCTCCCGCCAGTCCTGTGGTACAATCCTATTATATGTTGACCAAGAGTTTAACACTTGCTTTACATACGGGGAATGCATGCCATAACATACTATTGCCTCCTTAAACATTCGCAAATGCAACATTTCAATTGGAGCCCAAATATTTTGTGTAGTCATTTGATCAGGCAACTGCTGTATGGTTACAGGATAAAGTAAGGGTGACTGTATGGAAAAAGGCTTTCTTTCTGTAACCTTATGATCCAGTCTTGAAACAACTTCATTGTTAATTTCTTTTGTCTGAATTCTTACAGGTTTAACAAGTTTTTCTAAAATTGTCATCCTGGCACTTAAATTGACTATCTTTTTAAATAGTGAAATGAGGATAAGCATAGTAATAAACTGCATAATTCGATCAATATTAATCTTCTCATATAGTTTTTCCATTGTCAGACTGCCTAAAATTTCAACCAAAACCCATTTTTTTTAAAAATGTGGAAAAATTCTCTTTTAAATAGTTTCCTTTAAAATATCTGATATGTTGTGACTTACCAAATCTGTGTAGAACAGTAGAAATCTGACGGAATTTCAAAACAGCCACCTAGTGTCCGAGGTGTGAATCCAGAGATGGGAGAGGGAGAGGGAGAAAACGCAAGAAAGCCTAGCTGGCTAAAGCTTAAATCCAGCCACGTGTTCTCTCTAGCCGAGTCAAGGCTTGGCTCTGGCTTCATTAAGCTCCGACCACGTGCGTTGGCTTTATAGGCAGGGCAGGCCTGAGTTGTTTGTAGCATTGGCTTTAAACAAGTAGCTCATGGGCCCGGCCTAGGGAGCTGGCCGCCTGGGCTAGGGAGCCGGCCGCGCTTGCAGTAAACCGGACCTGCCACCAAGCCAAGCAGTTTTTAATGGATTCTTGTCATGTTGGGCGCCAGATGTAGATGTATAGGTTTTTTTTGTTTTTGGTTTTTCGAGACAAGGTTTCTCTGTGTAGCTTTGCGCCTTTCCTGGAACTCACTTGGTAGCCCAGGCTGGCCTCGAACTCACAGAGATCCGCCTGCCTCTGCCTCCCGAGTGCTGGGATTAAAGGCGTGCGCCACTACCGCCCGGCTCAGATGTAGATGTAACCAACCATCTTATTAAATAAGAAACACAGAAACCAATGTAAAAGAGAAAGCCAAGAGGTCAGAGCTCAGAGCTAAAATCTTACCCTTCCTCCTGTGGTGCTCCTACTTCTCCGAAAGAGACCTACTTCCTGTGTGTATGTCTATACACAGTCTTTCTGTTCTGCCTTCTCATTGGTTGTAAACCCAAACACGTGACTGCCTCATCATTGCCTGTATGTACAGCCCTCCAGGTCTTAAAGGTGTGTGTCTCTAATGCTGGATGTATCCCTGAACACACAGAGATCTACCTAGCTCTGTCTACCAAGTGCTGGGATTAAAGGCATGCGCCACCACCGCCATGCTCTTGCTATGGCTCTAATAGCTCTGATACCCGGGCAACTTTACTTATTAATATGCAATTAGAATCACATTTCAGTACAAATAAAATACCACCATACTTGGGCTTTTGAAACCTTAAAGCCTTCCCCCAGTGACACACTTCCTCCAATAAGGACACACCTACCCTAACAGGCCATACCTCCTAATCCTTCTCAAGTAGTTCCATTCCCTGATGACCAAGCATTCAAATAAATAAATGAGCCTATGAGGCTATTCTTACTTAAAACACCACATTTAGCAACTTCTCTATCAAGCCATGCTTAATGTTTTCTTTTAACTTTGATTTTTATCCCCCAAAGAAGGCAGTTTAAGCCACAGCAACATCATTAAAATTAAAAAACAAATTATATATGATGTATATAATTTATATATGATGTTTTAACTATATTGTAATTATATATGATGTTTTAACTATATTGTAAAGGGTAGCAATTAGGTCCTCAAAGGCAAGTGAAATGATTCAGTTTTAGTAATATAGAACTGTGGAAGGAGAGTGCAGATAGGTAACTAGTTAGGAAGTTAGTAGTTCTTGCCACTTATTTAAGAGATATTACTTGATTTAGGGAATGATATTGGATAGTAAAAGGAAAAGTTTGAAAGATACTACCGTCTTAGTAAAATGATAACAGTTTGGGTCTGAAGAGACACAAAGGGGGATTATTAAACTGTCAAGATTTCCTCAAAGTGATCAGTTATTGAAGGGTTTTATTTTATTTTATAGTGAGGGGATGTTGGGTCTCTGATATTGAGTATTAAGTGCGATGGACAACAGACACTTATGGAATGATTAGAGGTGTTGAGTTGGATTCTTCTTCAGTGCTAGCTCCATCTGATAATATATTGATTGCCCAGAAGAGTGATGAGAAATTCTTTGAGGCAGTAAACATACAAGTGGTGAAATCTGTCTTGGTTTTTTGGTACTATGTACTTGCTATTTATGGACTATATCTTTGGATATTTGGAAAACATTCACAATTGAAGCTGGTGGTCAAAGGCATGAAATTTGAATGAAAGTGCTATCGAAAAAAAAAAAATTCCACGAAAAGCAAGCAGCCAAAGATAATTCTTCAAGAACATCAAACAATGATAGAAAGATTGCTACAAAGAGAAACAGTAGAAACAAAGGGGAGTGGGGCTTTATAACGAAGATTCTGAGTATGGCTATATGTAATCAAGGAGTATGTTGGTTTTGGAAATGGTATTTATTACAGATTTATTTGGACCTTTGTAATACAATTTCATTCATTCTAAAAGGATAAGAGTCAGCTGGTCGGTGGTGGCACATGCCTTTAATCCCAGCACTCGGGAGGCAGAGGCAGGAGGATCTTTGAGTTTGAGGCCAGCCTGGGCTACAGAGTGAGTTCCAGGAAAGGCTCCAAAGCTGCACAGAGAAACCCTGTCTCAAACAACAACAACAACAACAAAAAGGATAAGAGTCATATAACAAGGAGTTTATATTTATTGTAAAGATAATGGTTGAAGAAAAATGTTCCATTTTTGAATCAGTGGGCTAGTTATACTAGTATTTTGCTAGACTTTGATAAATACAAAGTAAAGAAATAATAATTTCTACAATGCATCATGTATTTGGAAACTGAATTAGAGCTAAGAAATGAATAGTATGGTTAATAGGTGCTTTTGAAAGGAACGATATGTAAGAACTGAAATATTTGAAAAGCATGCAGCATTACTCGCCAAATTTTCAGTTGATACTGAGATCTAGGAAGCACATAATGACAAAATAAATAGAAAAGTGTGAGTACAGAGGTAGTAGGCCAGGCTGTAGAGCTAGACCAGGATCATGGTCTTTCTATTTCTATTTAAATGTAATTAATATTTTATTAACATTAATTTCTATTTAATTAATTATTTATATTAATATTTCTATTTAAGTGTAACTCAACGTATTTAGTTATCCTTGAGTTCTGCTCAGATTATAGAGTTTGAAAAACTCTATGAGGTATGTCTAATTCTTTGACATTGTAGCATGTCTTTGTTATCTAGAAAGTTTGTGCTTGAGAACCACATCCATTAATTAAACATTGCAAATAAAATTTTGTGTTTTAAGTAAGATTATGATTTTTGGTTGGGTTGGGCTTTAGGGATATCAGAAGAATTCTATTAAGGAAGGAATACTGTGTTGGAGAAATAGCTCAGTTATTAAGAGCTCATACTTTTCTTGCACAGGACATGAGTTCAGGTCTCAATGTCTACATTGGGCAGCTCACAAATGCACTCATGTACATAGACACACACATTCACATATACATGCGCACGCTCTCTCTCTCTCTCTCTTGCTCTCTTTCAACACATATAATTTACAAAAGAATCTGAAGGAAGATAAATAAACTCTTATTTTTTAAATATTTTCATGTTTTTTTTGTTGTCGCTGTCTTTATTTGTCAAGACAGGGTATCACTAAGTAACTCTGGCTGTCCTGGAACTTACTATGTAGACTACCAGGCTGACCTTGAATTTACAGAGATCTGCTTGTCTGTGGCTCCCACATGTTGGGATTAAAGGTGTGTACCACTACACCTGGCCTGGCCTAGCTTTTTCTTTTTGCCTTCATTCTCCAAACATTCATGATTACCTTTGATAGTTGAAGGAGATGAGGCCTTAATCCACTGCTCTAAGTCTTCTCTTAATTGATGTTCCTGTGGTAGAGGAGCATGTGGATGTCATGGTAACTCTTAAGCGCATGCTCTCTGTCAGTCTTATTTTTTTCCCAAGATGTTAGAGGGGAGTAATCTCAATTAAGGAAATGTTTGTCAGAGAACTAAAACAATTATGTGTTCAGGATTGTAAGTGAAGTTGATTTTAAAGCCCAGACATTTGAAACTACAAACTTCCTTTGTAGCAGAAAGGACATGGATAGTGGACCCAGACAGTCCTGTGTTGGAAACTTTATCACTTACTGACTTGGTCAGCAACCGTATACTTCCCAGTCCTTCAACTTTTTCATCAGAAGACTGGTTTTTGGTGCTGGTGGTGAAGTTCTAGGAGAGGAGCCCAAACCTTGCATGTGTGGGGCACGTGCTCTACTACTGAGCCACATCTTGTTTTCATCTCATTTTCATTGTCCTCGTCTGACGTATTCTAAGATGATTATGAGGATCAGTGACCCAGTGTGCTTTTACAGTACTTAGCACAGTTCTCTACCAGAAGTAGAACATTTCAGTAAGTGCTAACTGTTACTAATTTAAGTGTAGAAGTAAAATGTTGTATGGAATTTTCCAATATTAGGCCAAATAGGTTTGCCAAATTGTGAAATATTAAATGTTTTCCTGTTTTGATATAGCATGATAGCTAGAGACCAGAAAGATACTGGATTGGTGAAGAAATTTTCCTTTAGGATAATATAGATTTCATTTTTATTTAACCCTATCCATATACTGGAAAACTGAAGTTGGGTTGTAGGTATGGAAATGATGGTACATGCCTTTAATAGAGCATTCACGACTCTGAGTTCTCCTGAGTGTATATAGTGGATTCCAGCACAGTCAGGGCTACAGAGTGGCATCCAATCTCAAAAGAGAAACAAACAAAAAAGAAAATTTAGTGATAGCGCATATCCTGCTTGTAGTTTTTAACATTTCTGCTGAAATGCCTAGAGGACATCCGCAACAGGTTGTGCAAATCTAAAGTGTAGCTCTTCTCTTCTTGTTTTGTTTTGTCTTATCTGTGACTTAGTATTTTTAGTATTTTTCACATTAGAGTTGAGTGTTATACTTCATTTAAAAACCTCTTGTGATCTTGCTGACTTGATTCCTCTAATCCGAGTCTCACAATTTTCCTCTCTGACTGGCCTCCCTGCTTCTTATTAACTTTGTTGTGCCCTAGGATGAGCTAAGTCCATACTTGTCAGATCTCATCTTCAGTTGTCTCTCTTAGGCCTGTCCAATCAAATTTTGTGTTATAGAATATTCATAGTAGTTAATGCTGTATGTACTGACCTAATTATTGGATGCTAATGGGGTGAGATAATTTCAGTGTTTGCAAAGGCCAGGACTAGCCCTGATAATCAATAACAAATATTAAATGACTTGCTGAAGTATGTAACTAGACGATTAAAAGGTTTAGTGGTTAATTCTAAAATTAGATAAATTCATTGATAACGTGCTAATCATTGTTATTTGAGAATGCTATTGTTGTAGCATTGATTTTATCTGTCTTTACCAGTGTTATTTTTATGAAATAAATAAAAGTAATTTTTAACTTGTGACTCTTTCCATACAAGCTTTTTTCATACAAGCTTTTCAGAACTTGAGAGTTCTTGAAGGGGCTTAAGAGTAAATTATGAATCTGTATGGTATATGAAATTTACAGTTAATAAAATCTTGATTTTACTATAGAGGATATGTTCATTTCACCTAGTTGTGTAAGGTCTAAAGTTAAAAACATCTATCCACTTTGTCACAACAAACAGTCATAGATATTTTAGTGGGCTACTTGTTCTTTAAAAAAATAATTTTTTGAGAATTTATTGTATGAGTACTATATTTACATCATTTTCACTCCTCTTCCCTATCTCTTCTTGTGTTCCTCCTACTCCTGTTTAAATTCATCACTTTCTTTATTATTTGTGTGTTTGTGTGTATAAAACCTGCTAAATCTATTTTGTATTGTTTGCACATGAGTTTAAGACTGATCATATAGGACTGGATAGCCTATCAGGGGGCTTATCCCTGGGGAAAACAGAGTCTCCTGTCAGCAGCCATTCATTGTCTTTATCCAGAGGTGTGGGACCTTGTGAAATTTCCCCCATCCATGTTATGTCAGTTATTCAAGTCTTCTTTTGCAAACCATACTGTTGGAATTTCTGGGTGGAGCTTCCCTGTCATGACTATAAGGCACTATCTCACATTAGGCATCCTGGTCCTCTGGCTCCTCTAGTCTCTCTGTGCCCTCTATGTTCCCTGAGTTTTAGTTCCTTGGTTTTGCATTGTAGATGCATTGGATGGGTTGTGAACTCTATGGTCACTTACTCTATGCATTTTGATCCGTTGTGCATCTCTGGAATGCAGAAAGAAGCGACTTTGATTGCAGCTGCAGTTATCCATGAGTATAAGGATAAGTATTTAGAATAAAGTCAGAAATTTTATTAGTTTAAGGAAAATGGCAAAAGTAGGTTCTCCTCTGGGTTGAGGGGGGGGGGTTGCCCTCTCTTTCTCCTGGTAGTTAGTTGGGTTTACTATATGAGGCATCAATTCTCTCCTATTGAGCATGTCTTAATCCAATTAGACAGCTGTTGGTTATTCCCAAGCTAAAAGTGCCACTATTGTGACACTGGGAATATCTTGCCAGGCCAAACGTTGTAGTTTGTAGGCTTTATAGCTGGGTAGGACTGTTGATTGCTTTATTCCTTTGACAGTTTGCATAACACCTTCCAGTATTTTGAGAACTTGTCCTCTGGGAGGAGGCTCAGTTCTATCTTGATTCCTTGAAGGTCTGTGTCTGAAGTGTGTGCTGTCTTGCAATAGGAGCTTACTTTCAGGTTCAGGAAGGCAATGACAATAGCTTATATTGTGTTGGTACTCTTTTGGACTACCCCACCCAACAATTTGAAGGGAGATTTCACATAGTGACACTGCAGATTTTGTGTGGCTCTTGGGGAGAGCATTATCACCCCACTTGATGTGTCATATGTAGTACATTTGTATTGTATATAACAAATATTTTTAGTAAGCTTATAAAATGTTTTCTATGGCTTTTTCAAACACCCCTCTGTATTACTCTCTCTTGTCCCTCCCTTATTAAAATCTTCCCTTTTTTTCTCTTTCTCACTTCATAGCATCAGTGTTGTACTAGTCTAGTCTCCTCTCTAGAGCCTGAGTTTGTGGTCACTTCAGATTTATACTCAAATCTAAAGATCCAGAGCCAAGATCTGCAATAAGAACAAACTTGCAGCCTTTGTCTTTCTGGGTCTGGGTTACATTACTCAGTATAATGTATTTTAGTTCCATTCACTTACTTAAAAATGTCATGATTTCATATTTCTTTATAGCTGCATAGAATTCCATTTTGTATATTGCCATATTTTCATTATATATTCATCAGTTGAAGGAATTTTAGGTTGTTTCCATTTCCTAGCTAATATGACTAGATTGGCAGTTGCATAGCTGAGCGAGTATCTCTGTGTAGGATATCAAGTCCTTTGGGTATATGCAAAGAAGTGGTATAGCTGGGTCATATGGTAGATCTACCTTAAGTTTTTGAGAATTCTTCACATTGATTTCTATAGTGGCTGCAGCAGTTTGCAGTCTGTTAAAGGTAATGACAGTTGCCCATCTCTTGTATCATTGCTAGCATTTATTATCGGTTGTTTTCATATTAGCCATTTTGACTGGGTAAAAATGAAGTATTAAATTAGAGGTGTTTTTGGTAAACATTTATTTATTATTTTTGAGAATTTTATACATAAGTACTATATATATATGAATTTTATACATAAATGTACTACATTTACATCATTTTCACCTTACCATCTGACCCTACAATTCTTCCGGTGCCCTGGAGTCTCGTTGAAATTCATGAGCATTTATTATTTAATTGTTATTGTTACATACACACTTATGTATCTATAAATAAATGCAATCTGCACAGTCCACTTAGTATTGGTCATATGTATATGTGTGTAAGGTTTACTACCTGGGATTGGAAAGCCTGTCAGGGTGCAAGTACCTGGAGAAGACTGATATTCTCTTTCTTAGCAGCCATTAATTGTGGCTCTTCATTTAGGGGTGTCATATTTTAGATTTCCCCCATCCCTATTGGCTTGTCAGCTGGTATTGTGCAGGCCTTTTTTAGGTGGCTATATTGCTAAGATTTCATGGCAGTATTAAATAGTGTTATCTATATAAGACTGACAACGTCCTGTCTTATATAGGTGACACTATCTCATACTACAATGTTCCCTGAGCTTTTGATATGGGGATTATGTTGTGGATGTATGTATTGAGGATTGGCACCCCACACTCAGTTTTTATCTGCATTGTTTTTTCTCCTCAGTTCAACGTTATTGAATTTTATTTTTTTCCTTTTATTTTATTTTACAATACCATTCAGTTCTACATATCAGCCACGATTCCCTTGTTCTCCCCCCTCCTGCCCCCTCTCCCGCCCCCCAGCCTACCCCACATTCCCACCTCCTCCAGGGCAAAGCCTCCCCCAGGACTGAGATCAACCTGGTAGACTCAGTCCAGGCAGGTCTAGTCCCCTCCTCCCAGACTGAGCCAAGAGTCCCTGCATAAGCCCCAGGTTTCAAACAGCCAACTCTGCAATGAGCACAGGACCCGGTTCCACTGCCTAGATGCCTCCCAAACAGATCAAGCCAATCAACTGTCTCACCTATTCAGAGGGCCTGATCCAGTTGGGGGCCCCTCAGCCTTTGGTTCATAGTTCATGTGTTTCCATTCATTTGGCTGCATTTTGAATAATTGTATATTTCTATGATGGTTTCTGTCATACGTCCTAATCCTCCAGTTCCACAAAGTGAGACTACATAGTCAAACATATGAGCTTATAAAAGCTGTTCTCATTCAATCCAACACAGGTAAGTGTATTCCTAGATTTTTGTTCCCTTAGAAGCTTCTGTAAATGGAACTGTTTCTGTGACCTCTTTTTAAGAGTATTTGTTAGTGGTAGATAGAAAGCCTACTGAATTTTAGAACCTGAGTTTTATTTATAAAAGTTTTTATTTATAGAAGTTTTATTTATAAAAGTTTTTATTTATAAAAGAGTGATTATTTCTAGACGTTTTCTTGTGGAATCTTTGAGGTCTTTAAATTATTGTATCATCTCTGACTAGAGAAAAATGGTCTTCTTTACCCATTTGCATCCGTTTTATTTTGTTCTCTTCTTGTATTGATCAAAACAAGTTGGAACACTTAAGAAGTTTGTCATTTCTGATTTTAACAGGATTGCTTCCAGTTTTTCTCCCATTTAGAATGATATTGTATATGGTTTATCATATATGGCTTTTATCAGGTTGAGACATGTTCCCTCCTATCCTATTTTTTCTAAGACTTTTTATCATGAAGACATGTTGGGTTTTGTCGATGGTCTTTTTTTGGTATCTATTGAGATTTTTCTTGTGATTCTCGCCTTTGAGTCCATTTATATGATTTGTTAAATTTATTAGCATACATCTGTTGAACCCTCTTTGCATCTCTGAGCTAAATCAAATTTGATTGTATGAGTGATCTCCTTGGAATATACTTATACTCATTTTGCAAATTTTTGCAAATAAATTTGAGAATTTTTGTATTTATGTTCATCAGGGAGATTGGCTTGTAATTTTTTATTGTTGTTGTTGTGTTTTTACCTGGCTTGAGTGATGCAGTAATACTGACTTTATAGAAGTTTAGAATAAACCTGGGCCTGTGCATTTGTATTTGAAGGTTTTAAAAATCTCCCAGTTTGTTTTTGTATCTGCTTAAGTTGTTGGTCTCTTCTTGTTTTAGCTTCGCTGCTTAGATGAATCTGGACTTTTGTCTTTTTTTTTTCTTTAAGGTATACATTTTAAAAATATTTCTTTATAATATTCTGCATTTCTTTGGGATCTCTTGTAATGTTCCATCTCTGATTCTGATTATTTGGATTTCTCTTTGTTAATCAGACTAAGAGTCGATGACCTTGTTTATCTTTTCAAAGAACCAGCTTCTAGATTGGTTGATTCGTTGTATTCATTTCTTCGCCTATATTTCACTGATTTATGTTTTGATTTCTATTATTTCTTTCTGTCCACTGGATTTTACTTTGGCTTCTTCTTTGCTGCCAAATTCTTGAGTTGCATCATAAGTCATTTATTAATGCTCTTTTTAATTTTTGAAATTTTCATGTAGGAACTTTGAGCTATAGATTTCCCTCATAGGACTGCTTTCAATGTTTCTCAGCTTTTTCACATTGTGTTTTCATTTTTATTTAGTTTTGGAATTTTTTTTCTTTCTTGCTTTTCTATGACCTGTTTATCATTCAGTAATGTTTGTTTAATATCCATGAGTTGTTGTGATTACTGTAGTTTTTTTTCCTGCTGATTTTAAGTTTTGTTTTTAAGTAAGATGGATACATTGAGCCATGTCAGTAATCTTGTATTTAGTAAGAATTGTTTGGTCTCCCAGTATATGGTCTATTTTATAGACACTTCCATAAAGTGCTGAGTACAGTGTATATTATTTGTCATCTGATTATGATATTCTATAGATATTTGTTAGGTCACTTATATGTATGATGTCACTTAATTCTGATGTTTCTCTATTTAGTTTTCACCATGTGACCTGTCTATTGCAGAACACTGGGTATTGAAATGCTGAAATTTGAGTTGGGTTTAATTTTTGTCTTGAAGTCCAGTCATATGCACCCATATTTGGTACATATATGTTTAAGATTATAATGTCTTTTTGGCTAGTTTTTCCCCAGATCAGAATGAAGTATCCTTCTTTACCTTTTTTGATTAATTTTAGGTTGCAATATGTTTTGTCATATATTAAGATAGTGACAGTTGTTTCCTGGCTCCATGTATTTGGAATACCTTTTCTTTTCTTTTTTTTTTTTTTGTTTTTTGAGACAGGGTTTCTCTGTGTAGCTTTGCGCCTTTCCTGGAACTCACTTGGTAGACCAGGCTGGCCTCGAACTCACAGAGATCCGCCTGGCTCTGCCTCCCGAGTGCTGGGATTAAAGGCATGCGCCACCACCGCCCGGCTGGAATACCTTTTCTTATCCTTTCATTGAGAAGTGTTTCCTCTTCTTAAAATTGAGGTTTTTATAGAAAACAAAAAACTGGAGTTTATTAATCTGTTACACTACTACTTATATTTTGACTAGGGAGTTCAGGCTGTGGATATTGTTCTGTATGCTGTCGATGTGTTGCTTTGATTGGTTAATAAATAAAGTGCTGATTAGCCGTAGCCAGGCAGGAAGTATAGGTGGGACAAAGAGAGAGGAGAATTCTGGGAACAGGAAGGCTGAATCAGGACTCGCCAGCCAGACACAGAGGAAGCAAGATGTAGAGATACTGGTAAGCTACGAGCCACGTGGCAAGGTATAGAAGTGGGTTAATTTAAGATGTGAGATCTAGCTAACAAGAAGCCTGAGCCATTAGGCCATACAGTTCGTAATTAATATAAGCCTCTCTGTGTTTATTTGTGTCTGAGTGGCTGCGGGCCCAGGTGGGACTGGAGAAAACTCCAGCTACAAATCAGGCCATTGATATTTAAAGTTATTATTGAAAAATGTGGTGTGTTCTACCCTCTCCTAAATATTTTAGATTTGATCTTTTCATGGTGTTCTAATTTCTGGCATACTGTGTTTGTATGTGTTTTTATTTTTTCATATTCTTTGATTAATGCTCCAGTTTCTCTTTCCATTCCACTCCTGGTGTCTATCTTCTTTATCCATTCTATTGGAAAGACTTTCCCTCTGAGTTTTCTGATGGGATTGAGTTTTTCAAGTCCATCTTCATTTCAACTTGAGTTTTCTCTTGTATTTCTGTCTCTATATGGAATTCAGTTTTTAAAATCTGAATTATCATCATTTTATTCAGGTGAATGTTTGTGTTGTCTTGGACTTTACCCAGAGATTTATAACTATCATCTTTAAATTCATTAAGGCATTTGTTTGTGTCCTTTTGAATTCCTTGAATTCTTTATGTTTGCAGTTATTATTTAAATTCTGTGTCCTGGGACTCATTTAAACAATTCTCATTGGCCAGTATTTTTTGGTACTAGTATGTTTTCATGGTGCGGCACAAATTGGTTTGTTATTTCATATAGTTTGGTTTTGTAATGTTATGATGTTACAGTGGGCATGTAGACTCTTTAATTGGTTTTGTGTTGAGTAAGGTGTGAAGAGTTGGTAGGTCAGTCTTTCAGATACACGATTTTGATTTTTGTTTGGAGAGACCAAAAATTCCAATTCATTTGTTATCAAGAAAGTGACTCACGGCTGGATCTTCCTGGACAGTTGAACAAGCTGAGGTCACGTATGCAGGCATTAATCTGTGTTACTCATCAGGTTGTGATGTTGTACAGGATGTTATAGTCTCTGTTAGACATTGGAGTGTGAATGGAATGGTCTGGCAGAGATCTGGAACAGTCACCTGGCTGGGTTGATGGATAAACTTTGTGAAGCCAGCTTTGCCTGGGATTGTAGATGCCATCTGTGGGACTCACTAGGCTGGGCTAGTACATGGATGGCTTTGCTTTTCATTTAATTTGGAAGTTAGGAAGAGGTCAAAAATACTCAAATAGTATTAGAAATATGATTTCATGATTTTTTTAAACTATATTGAGGCCTTAGTTAATATCTGACCATTGCAAGCACATATGTGAAAACTCCTAGGATTTAAGTATTATTTTACAAAGCTATTTACTTCTTTTGATTACATTTTAAAATTGTATTCAATAAAATTTTGGATTTCTGCCTATCTAGACTTTTCCCTAGGAACACACAGTTTTGAAATTAAAAAACAACAAGATGCATAGTCAGGGAGGGAGGAAGAGAGAGAGAGAGAGAGAGAGAGAGAGAGAGAGAGAGAGAGAGAGAGAGAGAGAGAGAGAGAGAGAGTCCTTAGGCATTAAATATGCATGTTAATTAGGAAAAATTATAAAAATATGAAACCAGATGTTACATAAATTATTTGATTCCCAGGATAGCAGTAACTTATACACTGACAATATTTTTATATTTGCATGTGTATATCTATTTTCTATTTCTAGATTTCCCAATATTTATGCAATTCCCGTGAAAATAACCAGAAAAGGAATTGGCAGCCTCTGCTTTGAAATGGTGGTCAAGAATTCTGTATGGGGACTGCTGAGGAAGCCAGTTGTGTGCAGCCTTGCTCTGGGGATGGCCTTCTGGGTTTACTAACTTTGCCTATATTGTGCCCCTTTTCTTCTTTCTTCTTTTCACTAATGGCGTATCAGTTTCTTCTTTGACTAAATATACCTTGTCATTGCATAGCTACTTAATGACCCTTGCAATGTAAGAAATCGAAAATCAAATTGGAATTTAAATGCATATAAAGTGTATGTTTAAAAATAGAAATTAAAATTGCTTAGGATATTTACTGTGTTGTTACTTTTTTTTAAAATTTGAGTACATTCAAGTTTCTTAAAGAAATAGCTGTCATTCTTCAAATAGTAACATCACTGGAGTGTGACTATAGATAAAGTATTATTTAAGTATTTAGTCCTCAAGTACAAATATTTTGTAGTTGAAAGATAAATATTTTTCAGTTTTAAAAGTCATCTGTAGAATAAAGTGGTCTGTTTTTTCACATGACCAAGATGAAGAAGAGACATTTGTTTTAGTGTTAGCAATTGTTAGTTTAACCATAGACAAATAAGGTGTGTATTTTTATTGTCATAGAAACTGCTTGACAGTACTTCTATATTCTCCATATATACAGAGTAATTTAGCAAAGTATTGTTGATAGTTTTTTTTAGATATGACCTAAAAGGTAAAATTAGGAAATACTGCCCAAAATACATAAACCATGAATTATTTTCAATAAAATAAATCTAACTACATAAAATGATTTCTGAATATCTTTTTTTCCAAAAGGGTATGACTTTTGTTATTTAGTTTAGTGATCATATCATGCTGTACTGTGTTTGAAACAGTACGTTCTTCTTGAACCACAGTAATTTTAAGCTAGATTTGTTGCAGTTTTTATATCTATGTTGTTGATTTATACTTTACATTTCATCACTGCACTGTTCCTTTTTATACATATGATGAGTCATCAATAATGCCAGGTTGTTGAATAATAAGGAGTAATACTGTGTAAATACCAATTTGTGAAGGAAAAAGAGTCCATGAATGTGAAGGAGAGTAGGGAAGGATGTATAAGTGTGTTTGCAGGGAGGAAAGGGCAGGAAGAAATGTTGTAATTAAATTATAATCTCAAAAAGAAAACACCAAACACTGCCTAATATTATTTATAGAGTTAGTTTTTTTACAGAGTTCTTTAGTTAACTTGGTTATCCTCAAGAACTTCAGTGTAATTATTTGGGGGTTTATGTAGAAAGATCTGTGTTGAATATGTTTTTGAAGTATATTATTAAAGAAAATACTTTTTTCTTTAGGAAAAGAATATGGAATTAATTTTTAATTTATAAATATTATTAAATTATCTTGATACATCCATATTCTAAACTTCACTTTTTGTTAGTTTCAGAAATATACTTCTGATGGAATTTTGTTTTTCCAAAGTTAGATCACCATTTAATGAATTACATGCTTTTAAAAATGTGGTAATATTTTACTGTGCATTATGATTTCAACAGTTTTCTGTCATTTCAACCTTTATATCATTTTCGTGAAAAATGAAGTGGTAACAGTGATTTGTTTTCATGAGCAAGATCTTTTTGGTTCTCAGCTCTTTTTCTGGGTTATAATGTAGTATACTTGCCAATTTAAAATGTCTTCTGGGAGTTAAATGGGTGATGAAACAGCAGTTAATGAGTAGGCTGAGGCTTCTTTCTAAGAACCTGTAATATTGGCATCAATTATTTCAGTCTGTCCTGCAATTGTTGTTTGATTTAGCATTCCTACTAAAGTAGCAACACTAGAAACTTTTGTATTAATTATTCTATGTAACCGTTTTTCCAATAACTTAGTTCAGGGAGAAATCAGCTTGTCTCTCAGTTTTTGATTCCTCTTCAATTCCTATTTGTCAATAAAGGCAGTGTTTGGTGAAAAACTTTGAAATAAGCTAAAGTTGTCTTCAAACACTTCTGTAGTCCAGTGAAAGTTCTCCTAGAATATGAGCACAAATTTGCTCAACATTTAACGGTTGAATATTCTTAATGTTCTCAGTACAGTATTGTGGTCTATAAAATTAGGTTGTGGGGTCCCTTGGGAATAAAGTTGCCCATCAACACAGTTACTCAAAGGTTACTCATGGTCTCCTTCTACTTCCTACATTCTGTCACCAGATTCTTTTCCTTTCTGTTTTTAACCCTCTTCTCATTTAGCTGAGTCATGCTGGAGTGCTTCTCTGAGATATTTCTCCACAGAGCAGAGAGTTTGCCTCATGGATGACCTGGCTTCTGCTTCTACTGCAGGCATTTTCACACCAAAGGGTAAACAATAGTAACTTGTGCTAGAAATGTTTTTTTTTTTTTCCTTTTAGCTGTTCGCAAGGATGCAGTGTTTTCTTTTTCAGAGTTAGGGAGTTTTGGAGGGTACTAAATGTATGTATGCTTGAGTCTGTGACAAGAGTTCACTTTCAAGAAACTTAAATGCATGTGATAGTTTGCCAAGAGAATGTATATAGCATGGCTTTAGAAATATTTTCCTGGTTATGCTTTTAATGTTCATAAGCTTTTTATATAATGTTTTATCTTTTAGATATTCAATATATTTGTTAAGGCATAGGAAGTTAGTATAAATTTAGAGTTGACAATATCTCAGTATCTGAAGATATAGTTAGTGGCATAGTGTTTACCTTGAGATAGTTTCCTAGTAACTCTGCAAAAAGAAAAAAGGATTGAAGTTCATTTGCACACACCTCCCCCGGCCCCCATAATAACCCATAGTAAGATATACATTTTCAATTACTAGCCAATTTCTACAAGTATAAGGGAAACTGAAACAAAGATTCAAATTATTTTTCTATTAAGGACTTGGAGTGTACTTTGGAATATACTTGGATTATTTTTTTGTTGCTTTGATAAAATAATATGACCAAAAGTAACTTAAAAAGAAAACTTTTTTTCTTGGCTAACAGTTTTCCATAAGCATAGAGACCATAACAGTGGGAGAAACATGGCACCAGGAGTTTCCTAGTGCTCGGTTCTTGGAAGTACTTGGTACATAACAATAATTAGAAATAAGGTGTATTAGACATGCTGTCATGACTTGATTTACTTTAAAGGCATGTTCCAGTTCATTCCATTTCTTCTTTAAGTAGGAATAAAAATTCTCATTTTCTTTTGGGATGGACTTACATTATATCATGGTCATCCATGGTATGATTTTTGTGTTTAGGTTAATAACTTAAAAATAAACAATTTACAGAGACCTTTTCCTTAAAAGCACAAAATTATTTGGGGGAAGTAAAAACCTCAATGGAAAAATACACCAACTCTTTTCTTTGTTACCTTCCCTGAGAGCTGTATTTATACTTGAACCTCTGTCCACTTATCCTATTGTTATCTGTATAGGACTTTATGCAAGTGGTGTATTCTGAGTTACACAGAAGGATGGATGACTCTGTCTTTTTACCCAAGTGAGATATATTAATAGAGAAGATGTTTGAGAGGTAAACAGCTGTGATAATCTGCTTATTTGTAAACTTTAAAATGCCAACTTTGAGGGTAAAACCAATGTGAATGAATTTATTCCACTTGGTTCACAAGTGTTAACAACCAAACTATTTATGGTAACTACTCTTATACTTGAATATTTACTTCTTTTTGTTTGTTTGTTTGTTTGTTTTGTTTTTTTGAAACAGGGTTTCTCTGTGTAGCTTTGAGCCTTTCCTGGAACTCACTTGGTAGCCCAGGCTGGCCTTGAACTCACAGAGATCCGCCTGCCTCTGCCTCCCGAGTGCTGGGATTAAAGGCGTGCGCCACCAACGCCCGGCCGAATATTTACTTCTTAATATGTCCATTTTTACTTTAACTAGATAATGAAAGAACTATTTTCTTTTTGCCAAATTAATTATAAAATTTTAAAAGTTTTTGTTTTGTGTGTACTTGATGGAACCCTTGTTGTTGTGATTGTAGGGAAACAGCCAATCTGAAGTGGAAATGAGATGAAGGAACTAAAAAGATCTATTTCACTTTCTTTCCCTCTCCCTTTGACAAGGGTTATGACAAGTAGTGAGTGATCCCAGTTCACCCCCGACTTTCCACTTTAGCAGTCTTCTAAGCTGTCTGTAGACCTGAAAGGAACAGCAGGAGGCCACAGAAAACCAACTCTTTACGACTATAAGTGGGTTTCTTTTTCACATGTGTTTAAGTTAAGTAAGTTCATTAGGTATTTCTATTTTAAATTGAAATCTGAAACATTGAAATATTTTTTCTTATTTTAAGAATTTTTTGTAGCTAGTCAAGAGTTGACTCATTAAAATGAAAATTGTCATAATCTTTCATTTGTAATGATTGACATGCAGCTACTACCCATTGCACTAATTTTTGAATTAATACAGTTTTAATTATCAAAAAGTATGTGTATTAATGTCATTGATGATAGGAAAGATAATTTCCTATGTTAAGAGTTATTGTTTATTTTGATATTAGTGAACATTGACTAAACATATTTGAACAGTAAATTATTTTAATATGTTAAAACCTCTTATGTACTTCTCTTCAAAATATCACTTATTTTTGGACCCTTCATAGTATCTAACTGAAAGGTTGAAAGTTTCACATGGTCAGAAATAACATTTAAGACAGGAACTGAGGTACACATCAGTGAGAGACCATTTGCTTTGCATGTCCAAAGATTTAGTCCCCAGTATCACACAGTTTATGTATACACATATGTATATATACCTGTAAAAATGTCATCATATCATATGTATATATGTGTGTGTGTCTGTAAACTGTACTAAATAGTTTGCCTAGATACTATTCACAAGCAATGTAGAATATAATTTCTCAAAATAAATAGCCATTTTGTGTTAGTTTTGTGTGCAGATTTTGTAGTTTTCATAAGTAGTGCATCGGAATGATATAGCTAAAGGAGCTTATCAGTCTTAGTTCAGTCCTACATTATTTGACATTAGTCCAGTGAGATTTTACAAGTCTCACAAGTATGGTTGTTACTACTGTTTTATAGTGTACAAGTTTTACTTATGTCCTGTTAACTTCCCATTGAAGTAACTGATTAAAGAATATTGTATACAAGTAAATTTTAAAACCTTGATATTATTTTAATCTGATAACAAATGAGTTCAGGTTCAAGTCCTTTTGGTTGTTGGCTACAAATCTAAACCTGTATTTTTGGGATTTATGAGGATAAGTCCTGCTTTGGCAATCTTGTAGATCCTCAAGAGAATAGTTAAACAGTGATTAATCATTGTTTCTCCACTGAGTGTGCAGAAAAGAATGGAAAAGCGGCATTTCACACTTCTGAAGCAATTAATCCCCATGATCTTAGCCAGGTTTGTCTTGTAGATAAGTCAGGATACAAAACGCTACCTAATTTATCAATGTATGCATGCCATAAAGTATAAAACACACAATTTATTTCATATCATTTATAGTCAAATGTAAAAAAAGAGTGACTTTGCCATATCCAAGAGTGTTTCCTACATTACCTTCATATAAACTAAGTACCGGAGATTACAATGGGATTCCTGTTTACTGTGCACATCTGGTGCAGTCACTATGCATTTTCTCATTCACTTGCTGGCATTTTTAGTGATTGTGGCATAAATCACCTTGCTAATCAGAAACATAAGTGACGGGAAGTCATCTCCTTTTTTTGAACAATGGGAAAAAACATATGGCTTTTTAGACAGTACTTGGCTGTTATACTGTTTATGTGGCAGTATTTTCTGGATTTAGAATTTCATATTAATTGCAGTGCTTTGGTCTAAGACATTAAACACCGAGGGCTTGAGGTCAAAGTATTTATTTTATATCATTTTTATAATGAAAAGATGAAATCCCATGCCTTATTTTTTTTTTAAATTGTAACACAAATTGGGAATAAAAGTTTAAGCTGAAGATGCATTGAAGAAAGTACACATATTTACATGTTGGTGTGCCTGTACCTGCATGTATATATTAGAATACCTAGTTATGTTTTTAATTTTATCTCTTGAAGCAGTTCATTGAGCACAATACAACCACTGTCCTTAAAGTGCTTAAATGTAAGATGAATTGTATTTTGATGATTTTTTTTAAAGTGGGCACTATGTCTGCATATAATTTAATGAAAAAAATCAAAAATTAAAATTTTCCAGTACTTAAGAAATGTATGTGTATATGCAGAGGACCTAGCTCAGACCCATACAGGGTCTGTGTCACTTCAGTCTCTGTGAGCCCCTTTGAGCTCTGTTTAGTTGATTCTGTGAACGTGCCATGTTCTCATGGTATCCTTGACCCCTCTGACTCCTACAGTCCTTCCTCTCCTTCTTCTGCTGGGTTCCCCTGGCCTCACCTAGTGTTTGGCTGTGGATCTCTGAATCAGCTCCCATTGGTTGCTCAATGATGTTCCTCTGATGGCATTTGGGCTAAGCAATGATCTATGAGCATAGCTGAATATCATTAGGAATCATTTCAGTGGCCTACCCCCGCCCCCTAAGTCATGTTTGGTTCTATCCTGGGTCTCTGGCCTGTCCTGCCTCTCGTTCCTGGCCATCCAGTCAGTGTCAGGTATGGGCTCTCACTTGTGTAGGTTTCAAGTTGGATCAGGCATTGATTGGCTACTTCCACAATTTCTGGGCAACCTATACCCCAGCATAGGGTATATTGCAAGCAGGACAGATTGTAGGTCGAAGGTTTTGTGGCTGGGTTGATGTCCAGGTTTCACTGCTATAAGCCTTACTTGCTTAAGAAGATGGCCACTTTGGGGTCAGTATCCCCCATTACTAGGAGACTAGGGTTCAGCTTCTTAGATTCCAGGGAGTTTCCACTGCACTAGGTTTCTACATTGCCCTCCAAGTTCTATTCATCTTTCCTTCCACCTCTAGTACTCTCTCCCTCCACCCCCCCCAGTTTTATCCCTACTGTTCCGTCCCCAAAATATGTTCTATTTCCTTTTTCGTGGGAGATCCATGCATCACCTGTAGAGCTTTCCTTGTTACTTAGCCTCTCTGGGTCTGTGAATTATAGCATGATTATCCTTTACATAACAGCTAATATCCACATATTTGTGAGTACATACTATGTTTGTCTTTATAGGTTTCGGTTACCTCATAATGATGATCTTTTCTAGTTCCATTGATTTGCCTGCCCATATCATGATGTCATTGTTTTTTAACAGCTGAGTAATACTCCATTGTGTCATTGTGCCACATTTTCTTAGGTCCTCTGAATATATGTTATGGTTGTGTAGCTTGGTATTCTTGTGGGACTTCTGACAATGGGAATAGGGAATGTCTCTGACTCTTCTGCTTGCTCTTGAGATCCTTTTCCTCCTACTGGGTTACCTTGCCCAGCCTTGATATAAAGATTTGTGCCCTTGTTACTGTGTCTTGTTAGCCCATGTTAGGTAGATATCCCTGGGAAACCTGATCTTTTTTTTCCTTTCCTTTTCTTTCTTTCTTTCTTTTTTTTAAGGGAAAAGGAGGAGTGGACCTGGGGGAGAGGGGAGGTTGGAAGAGGGGGAGGGACTGGGGGGAGTGGAGGGAGGAGAAACTGCAGTGTAGCTATGCATGTTGAAACTTACCTATAATATTACCTTTGGAGAAGGTGGGGAGGAGTGTTGTGAGTTTGAGACTATGTAGGCTACATAGTTAGACCCTGTCCTTCCAACTCCCACCTAACAAATAGTGAGGTATTAAAAACAACCCCAGGGACCATGGTTCCAGGACCTCACTGCCTTCTTTCTCGGGCCTCTTCTCCTCCTTTCAGCTAAGACAAGCTGGCGTGGAGTAGAAGGCAACTAGTTCTGTTATTTATTGAACATTTGGGGTTCAGTTATAAAGCCAGAACTGCAGCTAGGACCTGGCATGTCGGTGAGGGACCATTTCAGACCAAAATGTACTGTGAATGGTTTTTTTTTTTTTTTTTTAATTAAAGTATATTAAAGATTAAATAAAAAAACCCATCAGAACCCAATCATTAAAATGTATGCTGTTCTATTGGAAGTAGTTGTATATAATCCAACAAATAAAGTATCTAGAATGCTTCTGTGAGCATTCTTTAGTAAATTGATAAGTAACTATTAAAAATATATACTATAAATGGAGATAACATTTGTCTTGCATGAACTAGTATTTTTGTTAAAATGTCAATCATAACAATTTGTATTGTGGATTTGTAGACTTTATAGATAATGGAACAGTATGAATAGAAACACAGTTTTTAAAAAGTACCTGAATTTTTAAAAATATGTTCATATTTACTCATTTCGATTTAGGAATTTTTATTATTGTCTCAAGGATCACCTCCATTAGGTTATCCACAGATTGAATAAAAGCAATAAAAGCAGTTTAAAACAATTTTTTTTTATAATTACCTGTATATAGGTGAGTATCTGAGTATGAGTATTGCAGGTGCCTGTGGAAGCCAGAGAACAGCATCAGATCCTTGGATCAGGTATGAGTTGTCCAATTTAGGTGCTGAAAATTAACCTTTGTCTTCCGTAAGAGCAGTATGAACTCTTTAACTGTTGTGCTATCTCTGTAGCCCTGATTTTTGTTTAATTTTTAAAATCATTATTTGTTTCAAATATGCCACTATTCACATTCTAGAATGATATGGCATGCTAAATTTTTTAATTATACTTATAGTTGAATTACATATGATAATTATTTCTAAATAAATTTTTAAAATTAAAACTTAAAAAAATAACTGTACTCCACATCATACCATTCACCTCTTGTCCATTCTTATTTCTTTTATGCATTTAAAGCCTTTGCCCTTTCTGGTGTTCATTTTTATCATATTAATTTTAAATTAATTTTTCTGATAGAAACCAATTTAAAAGTAGTATAATTTTAAACATATATATTTCATTTTTGTTCACCATAATACAGATTCTAGGAGAATGGAGTTTTAAAACTTCAGGAAATTACAGTTGAACAAATGACTAAAAGTATCAAAACCAATATGCAAAAATAAAGATCTGGTTTTCGTAACTGAGCACCCTGGGTTTTGCTGGATACCTGGAGTGAAAATTTCTGGCATCAAGGGCTTGATGGAATTACATTAACCAAAAGCATTTTCTCATTCAGCCTGCTTTGAAAACTAGTGTTCTCATTTCTCTCTATATATATCTAAATGTTTGGACGAAATTAGAGTGTCAGGGATGCAGATACTCATTGTACATTTTCTGTACAATGTTTTAGTTTTAGAGAATTTGCATTATTTTTTTAACCATTCTATTCTTTGTCTTATATATGATTAGGTTATGTTGGTACATATTTCTATCTAAAAAAGTTACTAAAATGAGCACTAAAACTAAAAGTTCTTATTCTTTATTATGTTTTCATGACATAAAGAACAAATGTGTAATACCATCACTGATTGTCCTCTGCCCTACAGTGTTTGCCTGCTGCCCTTTCATCCATCTTTTCCATTTATATTTGTAAGAACAGATAGTTTCAGACAGAAGGGTGAAAACTCTTCAGCATGCCTGAGGACTGGCTTGAGACCTAGGTCATCCTTGCTGTTTAACCTACTCTATGAGAACTCTGTGATTCTGTGATTCAGACATTAATCTTTTCATGGCAGTGCTATCATGACCTAGTTACTTAACATGATGTCAACTTCCCAAAGGTTCCAGTGTCTCAACAGCACCTCAGTTTTAGGCTCATTAAGGTTGGGGGACACTGTCAAGCCATAGCAACCGATAATAATCTGTTGTTAGAGTAAAGTTAAATGAATTCAGCTTGTGTTCTGCTTTGTCAGAACTACTACTCTGGGCATTTATCAGAAGCGTATGGAAATAGAAAGATGATTGGATGAGTACAAGAAAAGTAAAATCACAAGAGAATTAGGGATTTTACTCTAAAACAATGGTTCTCAGCCTGTGGGTCACAACCCCTTTGGGGGTGAAAGGATTCTTTTATAAGGATCTCCTAAAACATTGAAAAGCACAGAGATTTACATTACTGATGGTGTGATGGGAGCAGCAGGTGACAATTGAGGTTCAGGGTGTTGGTCCACCAGGAGGCAACCCCCTGGTGGATAATTCTTGGGTAGGAAAGGACCCAGAGACCCCCGACCCCCCATGCCTTCTATTGTGCCTTTACATAACCTGTTGTTGCTGTCTTTCCCTGATACCTGGCTTGGTTGAATTGGGTGTGGGGAAATTCCCCACCGCCTGTAAGGTAGTGCATTTATCTCTTGGAAACTTCCCATTCTACTGGGCTGTTTTACCTGCAAATTATTATGAAGATGATTTCCTCCCTAATCTGTACAGTCTAATTGATAATAATGTTAGCTTATACAGTGCTTTGATGAATAAAAGTATATACAAGGATATGTTTCACAGCTCAAGATCTATGAATTCCACCTTAGAAGGTGCTTTAGATTACAACTCAGGTTAATGATTAGGAGAACAATTGAATTCCCTGGAAGCCAGGCTAGCCTTAATTCTCTTAATACTAAGGTCTCAATGTGCATCATTTGGATGAAACAAAGCCTTGTAATAACTTCAGGTTAGATCAGATGTTTTGACAATAACTTTAAGATGAAAAAAAAAAACAAAACAAAAACAAAAACCCACAGATAGCAGAGGTTTAAATTACAAAGTGCCCAACTGTAAAGGTTGGTTGTTGATTAAAGGTGATCATTAACTCCTTGTACCCATTCCTGCCCTTAATCTCCTGATATAAGAGGCTATTGATATAGGTATACACCCTAAGAATCTAAAGTATAACAGACAGACTGTCTTTTATGTACAAAAGTGTAGGTTTGTGATTCCTATAGGATTCCTGGTAAGATTAACTTTCAAGATAGACAATGGAATTCTTTCTTGGTAGCCTTGGCATGTGGCCTGCCAGCAAGGGAGTTGGCTATGAAAAGATGCTTTCTGTCTGCTCATGCTCTGTTGATCTGCAGTAAGTTATGTAGATGTAAATGTATATGGGATATTGGGATGGCTTTGTTTTTAATAATGTAAGGAAGATGAAAAACATGTTACCTGTATTCTGTAGGAATTTGGAAAAATCATTATATGGGATAGAGATTAAAATGGACAGATGTTTTTTAGAAGTACCTTGACCTTGAAGAATCCTTGTGGAAAACAATGATTGTTTTGCTGAGGGGGCCATGTGGCCATCCCATGACTTTGATCACAAGACACCTCAGGCATATTTGGGGCTCTTGTATTATTGTGTATTGCATACAATGCATAGTGAAAGGCTAGTGCCTTGGAGGCATGTGAGGCTACCCTTCAGCAAGACATGTAAATTAAGGTTAGGGACCTTGGTATGAGGAAGTACTTTATGTAATAATCTATAAATACACTTGTGTACAGCTGTTTGCTGCCCAAAGCCAGCCAATCCCATGTCAGCCGATTCCAGCCCAGTCAGTCCATCAGAAGAGGCTGATGAATAAAGAAGGAAATGATCAAGAGAATGTGTGAGTGCCTTTTTCCTGACCCCCACAGATAGAAAAGTCCAGTATGTGCCAATGCTGTGGATTTTCTTTTGGAGCCCTGTGCTTCCTAGGGGCTAATCCTCAAGGCAGCAATACATTATGATTCATAACTAGCAAAATTACAGTTATGAAGTAGCAACAAAAATAATGTTATGGTTGGGAGGGTCACCACAACATGAGGAACTATATTAAAGGGATGCAGCATCAGGAAGGTTGAGAACCACTGAACATCATGGCCTTGGAATTTTCTGAGACGCTAGAAGAAAGATGTTCTTTTCCTTTGCCAGTATATAAAATAATGGCTGTTTTGCAGAATACTGTGCCAGCTTTATTGGGAAAGTTTGGGTACCATGGTTGACAGCAGTGCTACTTAACAAAGTAGAATGGAGAGAAGTACGACTCATTGGGAGTGGGTCTTATACGTGACAGTAGCAACTGTACGGAAGAGTACAGTGCCAGGAAGATTCAGATTCCTGGGGTGGGGTAAAACATGAAGTTTGCTCAAAGTTGCTTTTGAGATAGTAGAATTAGTAGACCAAAAATGCTACATAGAAATGCAAACTGAGCGATATGATTGACTTTCTAGTCACTGAGTGTTAGTTGATAGGTCTTATTTGTGCATGAACACATGCAGTGTATTTTAGGATGGGTTTTGAGAAATGTACAAGAAAGATAGTTTGCTTTGGGAATAAAGGTGGGAAGCAGCAAGCATCAGTTATAGTTGTTTTATAAAATAATACAGAACTTGAGATACTAAAGATCTTTATTCCCTTTCATAATTTTGCTACTGAGCAGTTTTTGCTTACTTCTGTGGCAAAGCAAGGTGTTGGATGTAAGAAGTCAAGATGGGATTATTTCCCTTAAGAGAGAGAGATTTATAGGAAATAGGTTGGCAGTCAAAGAAAAAAAAAAAAGGAAAAAGAAAAATATCCAGTGCAAAGAATAATGTGACAGAGGTATGAATGAATGACAGTAGACCTCAGAATTCCTAGAACACTTGGGAGGTAAATTTGAGGAATTCCATGGAGACTTTTCAGAGAACATACAGGCTGGGCATGTGAAGAATGTTGAAAGAAGGACTAGAAAGTAAAATGCAGATAGAAATACTACTGCAGCAGCCCCCAAAACACTACAAGCAAGTAATTAGGTTTTTATGCTAAAAAATGCTGAGACTTGAGATTGTATTTTTGAAGAGCCTTATTCATTATGTTATGTTTGAGCTTTTTAAATTTTTTTCTTTAGAAGGAAAAAGGAAAATTGGAAGACTGATGGAACAGAAGAGTCTCAAGTTATGATGGCCGACATTCTGACTTTTTAGGCAATTTAAGCCAGGGAGTGGTGTGATCATTTTTACATATTAGAGTTAGATAAAGAGTTGAAGAGCCAAGCACTAATTAAGGAATTATATATACATTGGGGGTGGGGGGGGAAATTAAATTGAAAAACTGAATTAAGTTATGCCAGATGTAAGAAAGAAGAATAACTAACCCACTTAGGAGATAGATTGACCAAATCTAGCAATTGGTTGCATATGAGAAGGTCTAGAGGGAAATGAAAGTATTAGGCTTGGATGGCTGATTGGTTCTATTATCCCTTAGTTTTTTTTTTTTTTTTTTTTTTTTAGATACAGGGGTATAATGTTCAGGATGACTTTGTCTAGTTATCATGTTGATTACAAATATTTAGGAAATGTTTGAATAAAAATATATGTCTCAAGCCCAGGAGATCAATTAGAGATGTATGCTAGGTATTATTAATATTAGTAAATATTCTTAGCATGACCATATTCAATAGTTTGCTTAGCATTCTCCAAGCACTGTATCACACATTGGTAAAGCAAAGATAAATAGGTGTGTTTTACAGGTGCAAGACTGAACAGGGATTATAAAGAAAGATAAAAGGGGATCTTAGAGAAGTTGAGGAGAATTAAGCAGTGTGATGAGAAAAAAGAAACTTGTTAAGATGAAGGAGGCAATGTGAAGTCAGTGAAGACAAAGAAGCAGAAAAGAAAGTGTACAGAGGACCAGAAGTGAAGTGCTGAAAAGGGCTCATGAAATCCCTTGTGTGCATTAGAAGTGGAGTGGTGTGAGGCACAAGTCTCTGCCCAGAGTTAGATGGTCGAGACAGCAATGAGAGCTGAAGGGTACCAGCAAAATGAACTGTCTATCTGTGAAGATCTTCTTAGTGGTGCAAGACGAAGGTTTATTGTTCTTAATTTAGGAAAGACGTTCAAAATGTTGACATGTTGAGGTCAAAGAGTAAGGCACAGGAGGGAGAAAGAGTCTGTGATACAGGAGAGGAAGTTAAAGCAGTTCATTTTAGAACAGTGTATATGAAAAGATAAAACAACTTTGAATCAAGACTAGTAGAAAGATTAGTTTGCCAAGGAGAAGTGCTTTCAAAACATACTTTTACTAATTCTTTGAGAATTTCATACATTTTTGATCATATTTATCCTCTTCCTCCATCACCTTCCAAATCCACTCTTCATTCCATGCCTACTTTGTGTCTTCATTCCTTTTCTTTTAACCCATTGAGTTCTGTTGTTGTTGCCCATATACTCTTTGGTGGGTGGCCATCTACTGGGGTGTATTAGATCTCCAGGGCCACATCCTTTAAGAAAACTAACGTTCTCTCTTCCAGCATCTTTTTTTTTTTTTAAGATGATAAGGATCTGACAGTGTGTCTGAAAGGACTGAAAATGCAAACTTCAAATTAGTGATTGTATCTTAGGTTCTTGTTTGTTTTGCTTTTTCTTAATATCTGGATATATGACCTCTCATTTAATGAAATTGAGGATAAGGTCAAGACTCCCCCCTACTTTGGCATCCACATATTTTATAACATCTTAGTCTCAGAGTCAGAGCTTGAGTCCTAGAGATGCAAGGCCAGAAGGACCTTCCTTCTAACCAGAATGGACCCCTGACTTACGGAAAAGACTTACTGTCCTTGAAAATTGTTTTCATTTTACAAACTGTTTAAGTCTCTTGAAGTGGAGTTACTGTGGACCTGTCTTAATCAGGGGTCTGTCTGAATGTATGTTTATTATATACCAATTGGAAATTTTAAAAAAATATGGAATACATAGTAACAATATTCACTTATGCCTAAAACCATATTTATAATTATATAATTTGTGATTATAGTATGTAAATTATAATACAAACATTTACTGGATGATTTTCAATATTACTTTCTTAAGCAGTTGCATTTTTTCCCTTATTTCTGACAAATAATTCATTCTTTGGTTGTTTTTAAGAAATAAACTTAAATTTCTAGATTGATTGACTTCTGTCTCAACTATATAAAGTACAGTCCTCATTTTAATTACCATTTCATATGCATCATGGATAAAATTATGAAATTTTTTATATTCATGTAAGTTTAAAATTAAATTCAAATTTACTACCATATGCCTCAATAGCAAACATAATATAGGCTATTATAATCATTTATATAAATTAGTTTTAAAACCCATTCAGTATGTTTAATCAATATGTCATAAATTTCACATCTATATAATATGTACTTTTATAGCACATACAGATTTTAAATAAAACTGAATAGACTTTTCTAGCCTGCATTATGGAGGAACTTCTGCTATCATACAATTGTCTGATTAAATATCAGCAAAGCATCATGATGCTTAAACAAGCCAATTTTATTTTCCATCAATTTTTTTAGTTATAATTGATTGTCCTCTTTCCAAATCTGTACTTGATGTGGAACAATCTAGAAAGTAAATCTTTACATAATTGTTCAAACCATGCCTTTGTCTTTTGTCTGTGGTGATGTGCTATCCTGTGACTGTAAGTCTTTATGAAACTCAAGGCAATTACAAAGCATATACCTGTGCGTTTTGTAAATTAGTGATGATTAGAAGTATGTCAACTTGTATGGTGCCATTGGATCTTACCTTAGGTAACATGGATAGTTAATATACTAGAGATATCAAACGATCTGTAGTACAAGAGTGAAAATTGTAGCGGAGTAAATTTTTGGTAATTTTAAGATGAAAAGAACAAGTGAACTAGTAGGAGAATAAAGGCAATAATGTTATTCTTGAACAAAAACAACTGAAAAGAGAGACAATGATTTATTGCAATATACATAATACAGTTCTTATTATATTATGAAAAAAAGTGGTTTTAAATTTTAAAATTATTTTGGTTTTATTTACGTGTGTGTGCATGTGTATGTACATCTGTGTGAAATGTCTCTGTGTGAGTGAGTGCAGATGGTGCATGCTACAGTGTTTGTGTGTGAAGGTCATAGGAAAAAATAAAGACTCTTCTCCCCTTTTACCTTGGTGTCTTGGGGATCAAATTGGGCTGTCAGTCTTGCACAGCATGCTTCTGCCTGCTGAGCCATTTGCTTGTCCTTTTCCCATTCTTAAGTGCAGAAATTTTCATTTAATTTTGTAAGAATGTGTGTGATAGCAATATGACAGTGACATTGGCTGTTAAGCACTGCAGTATTTTATGTTTCCTGTGTAATCAGAAAAATTGGCCTTTTTATTTAGTAAAAATCTGTGAATATGCTATTTAATGCTTAATAAAGAATAATATGTAGAAACAAGAGAAATGGAGCAGCATTTAGCAGCATGGGCTACCCTTCCAGGGGATCCAGGTTCAATTCCTAGCACACCACACACACACACACACACACACACACACACACACACACACACACACATTCATAAAGCAGTTTCCACATATCCTTGACACTGTTATTTTGTAAGCAAACTACATTACAATAGCTGTTGCTATTTAGTTGTGGTTATAAAGGATTTGAGTATGTCTTTTTAAAAGAGTGATACATGTTCATTTATCAATCCCTGTCTCTCCCAATTACTCCTTCCTTTTCCTTCCCCTTATTCTATTAGCAAAGTATACAGTGAAAGCCTAGCAGTATTTCTTACATTCTTAGAGATTGAATGTCTTTTTTTCTGGCCTGCTAGTGTCATTCGATTTGAAATCTTAGTTCCTTTTGCATTCAAAAAGACGTGGAAAATGTGGAAACGTCATTCTATCCTCTTGATCAGTTTCTAGAGCATTATTCTGTGTTCTATGAAAAGAAGAGTTAGGGAGGAAAGGGAGTTGTTACATCTTCTTACTATTTTCATTCAGTGGCTCAGGGCTTACTTAATTTTAGTTTTATGGAATGTATCTTATGCCTGAATGTCATTTTCTTGGTCATTTAGCTTATAGTTTTTCATATAGTGCTATTTTGTTTATTTATTTCTAATTTCTTATTGTTAACACAAAGTTCTGAAGGCTGTAGACTCTTAGTACTTTTTTTTTAAATGTGTAACATTAACTATTGTGCTGTATATACATTCTATATTTATTTCAGGGAAGGGTTGCAGAGGGGTGCTTCACACCACCTTTTCAGCTCTAAATAGCTATTGTGTACATATGGTAAGGTACTGCTGCTTAACAATTAGTAACTGCTTTGATGAAACTAAATTACATGTTTAAGTTCCCATCAGGAAGTCGCTTCACATATCTGTATTAATGTATTCAAGGCTCGAGAAGGAAAGTTAATTTTCCAGCTTAAATATTTAATTCAAGCTTAAAATTTAGTCTGTAATTAGAGCTCCCAAATGGCAGGAACATGGAGTATTTGTCCATTTTAATTAGATTGTTGTTTACCTATTAATTATATATCATATCTTGTCATATAGTTTTGATGGTAACAGATGGTGCTATGAGTTAGTAAGGGTTTGAACAAAATAAGATTCCACATGATTTATTAAGTTGCACTTTATTAGTGAATGGTCTGCTTTAATCAGGTTATTCTCCAAACTAAGGACTATGAAACATTTCACTAGTTTTGGAAATTATTTGTGGACTCCTTGAAATACTTAACATGAGAGATGTCTAAGATGAGTGAGATACACACACACACACACACACACACACACACACACACACACACACACACACATATAGGTTGTTTTAAAAGCACATATATTGTCAAATGTCATAATTGGTAGGAAGTTCAATGCATTTTCCTAGGATAATGCTAGGGCTTGAGAATTCTATGCCAGAATGTATGCATGAGGAGCATTTACATATGTACGTGTGTCTGTGTGAGTGTGTATTTACAACCCAATAGGAACTATAAAAGTATAGTTGTTCTCTTTTTCATTTTGGTAAAGTTTTCTTTTACCTACTTTGAATTTAACAAAGAGATAAAATTTCCTGTTTACCAAAAAGTCTGTAAGCTCTTTTTTGTGTCTGAGGAATGTAATCAACAAGATTCCCATTTTCAAAGAGTAAGTGGTTTTTTTGTTTGTTTTTTAAGAGTAGATGTTTGCTAAAAGCATTCTAGCATGTTTGTTATACAAAATTTTATTGTTTGGGTTACCATGTTAATTACTGAATGTGAACCAGTCTTACATTTCCATATGTGACTGGAAAGATAAAGTAATAGAAAATATGGGAGGAAGGAGGAAAGGAAGAATGATTTGAGTATTTCCTGTTACATGCTTTATTTGAAATTTAGTATATTCCTTAATTGTCTTACCTTACAAGTAACTTTGCTGTTCTCCCTTTACGGTCATTATCTTGACAACTGTCATCAGTTTTTAGGTAGCCAGAGGAAAGTGAGGTCTTCTTTTTACTAATTTCAAGATTAGCACCAGGGTTCTTCACACATCTCAGATCTGAGCTATGGCCTTCTGTCACCTATGAAGGAAGACGTTTTATTTTTTGTTGATGTCTATTTCTGTATTTTGATTTGTCTCTGCCTATGCTTGTCAGCTTTTCATCGTGACTAGTACTTGAGATAAACTTAACAAAGAGGAAATAATCTTGTTTGTTATTTCAAGGGTTTCAGTTGAAGATGTGTTTGGTCCATTTAGTTTTAGGCTTAGGATGAAGTTGTGCATCATGGTAGAAGCGCCTGGGAGAGCAAATCATTCACTTCATGGTCAAGTAAAAAAGCCAAGAAGGTAGCAAGTTGTTAGGTTTCTCATCATCCCTCAAACTGGAACAATTTAGTAACCTCACAGCAGCCCCACCTCTTAAAGACCTCATCCATCACCTTCCTGAATCACCACACTTGGAAGCCGCTATTTACCACATTGGATCTTTGAAGAATAATACATGTCGCTTTTAAAGAAATATACAGTGATCTTTTAGTATCATAGTCCTTTATAGTAGAATTGTATTTTAAATTATACAGGAGTCCAGATTTTTATAATAGACTATATATAATATAATATGCTACGTTCCGTATGTGTGAAATTGTCATGTGACTGAATATCTGAAGTATATAAGCTTGTCTTACATGTTACTAAATTATGAACTTTGTATATTGCGATGTCTTTAGAACTGCTAGATTTGTTGAGAAAAGATAAAGAGATTCCCTACCCACTACCCCATACCCAATAAGAAGTGGTCACTTTTTTGTGGCCTTATTTACATTTTTCTCAATTGTTGCATGCCTAAAAATTGATCTGAAAAGTTATATTATATTATAGCATTCTAATGTTTGAAAGATGTTGTACTGTACTTAGAGTAATTCAAGATCATTTTAAAGCAATAACCAATGGGGAAGACAAAGAAAGGAAGATCACTAGCTTGAGACTTTGCTTGTCAAGAAATAACAAGTTCAAGTCCAAGGACAACCACATGGTAGGGCCTACCTTTAAAAGTTATTCAGTTAGATTATATAGTCTTTGTTTTAATTTTTCATGTTTCTGCCCTTTGGGAAACTATAAATTTATATTTTTTTAGCAAAACATATTAAATACAATATGCACCATTTTCATAAATTGAAGGATCCTTAACCATGATCAGCAGAGCAGGATAACCCTGAGCATATAGTGGTGTTGGTGCACATACCTTGGCAGTGACCAGCTGTTTTCTAATTCCATATACCTTGTACTGAAAACTACCTGGAGCTAGCCAAGTCTAGTGAAATCGTGGATCTTAAAGGAGAACCTACAACCACTGCTTTAATCAGCCAACATAAATTCTAACTTCATTCTAAATATTTGTCCTTATATACGCAGGTTAGTGTCGTTCCCAGCCCTCATCAAGGAAACTTGTCTTTGCTACAGGCAGAGACCATTACAGAAAACAACAACCAATCAAAATACAGGTTGTGGAGCCCAGTCCCAAAGGATACATCTATAATACAACTCCTGCACCTAAGACTACGGGAACATTGCAGAAGAGAGGGCTGATGATCAGAGAGTGTGTTTGAGGTTGTGTCTTCTGGTAATGTCAGAAGTCTCACCAGCTCACAACCTGAACAAAGGACCATAGACAGGTTAAAGTTGACTGGGAAAGACCTTGAGGCCTCTGTTCTACCCAAAGAACTACAGGCAACTAAGGAATGCTGAGAGCAGAAGAAATAGTCTTCCCTAGGGAAGAGCACACCATGTGTTTATGCAAACGCACATGCACGCACATGCACACGCACACGCACACACACACACCAAATAATGAGAAAAGAGGCCATGAATTTGAAAAGAAAGCAAGAAAGGGAGGACTTTGATAGAAGAAAGGGGAGGGAGAAATAATATATCTAAAAAAAAATAACAGAAGAAATGAATTTTTTTTTTTTAAAAAAAGCAAAAGTAAATTGAAGCATGTAAATGATTGTAATTTGGAAAGTTATTCTTTGTTAAGAAATAAGAGGATAGCCGGGCAGTGGTGGCGCATGTCTTTAATTCCAGCACTTGGGAGGCAGAGCCAGGCAGATCTCGAAGACAGCCTGGTCTACAGAGTGAGTTCCAGGAAAGGTACAAAGCTACACAGAGTAACCCTGTCTCGAAAAACAAACAAACAAAAAACAGACAAACAAAAGAAATGAGAGGACAGCTTTGTATTCATCTTTTTATTTATGTTGTTTATATCTAGCACAATAAATAAATTCTTATATAACGAAAAAGTTCTTTGGTGATTGTTAACAAAAGCAGCAAATGAAGATAGAAATGAGGTTTTCTTTACAATTGAGTCTCTCAAGTTCTGGTCTATCACTTACCCTCATGAGCATTTTTATTTCTGTAGCTACAATATATAGGTTTGACTTTCCTGACTAAAATGATAGTATTGATTTTTTTTTTAGAATCTTTCTTTCCATAGAAAACATTCATGAAAAATATTTATGAGAATATGATATTTGATTGATCAATCTTATTACCTGATGCTGATTTGAACTATGATAATAACTGAGTGGAGGATTGAGACAGATTGCAACCTCATGAATAGCTGAAAGAATTTTGAGAATTCGGTAGTGAATAATGGCCACTCAAAAAGGAGATGTCTGAAGGGGTTTGGTGTAGCCCCTTGGTCATGGTAGTACAGTAGGTACTCTTGTGTCCTGTTATCAGGAGGCACAAAATACATTTTAATTTTTAATGGTGCTAGCCATTGACAACTCAAAGTCTAGAATCATGGATTATTTCATTTGTTTTATCAAGATCTTTGAATTAAAATATGTATTACATCACTTTTCCTGTCCCTGCCTTCCAACTTCACCCATGACCTCCTATACTCTCTCCCAAATTGTCTCTCTCTCTCTTATTTTCTCTCATACACACCCACACACACACATGTTACTACAGCCTTCTGGGTCCATTTACTGTGGCTTGTGTGTTCATAATTTCTGCACTGACTACTATGTATTGGATAACAATTTATGAGGCTCTTCTCTGGGAGAAGGTAATTCTCCCTCTCTTAGCAGTCAGTAGTTGCCTGTGGTTCTTTGTGTAGGGGTGAGACTCCATGGAATCCCACCCTTCCACATTAGCATGTTTATGGATACTATCATTGTTCAGGTCTTGTTTAGGTAGCCATATTTTTTGTAGCTTCCCTGTCCCCTACCCATAGGCAATAAAGTATCACAGCCAACTTCTTGGTCTTCTGGCTCTTAGAATCATTCTGCCCCATCTTCTTCAATGTTTCCCCAGGTTTAAGTGCAGTTAGTTATATTGTGATGTATCCAAGGATCTTATAACCTGTTGTGATTTTCAGTAATGGTCATTGTTTGCTGCAAAGAGAGATTTTTTTGATGAGGCCTGTGAGCTTCACGGATCTGTGAGTATAGGTAGTTTTTAGAACACTGTTAGGAATGGCTGGTCTAGTAAAGAAGTGGTAGTAGAATCTTTTTCTAAGATCTGGTACCTCATTATCACCAGGTAATTGGCTTGGTTTCTAGTACCAGGCACGATTTTCTTTCCGTTGAGTGGAACTTAAGCCCAACTGGACAACTGTTGGTTACAGCCAAGGTATGAGTGCCACTATTGCACATTTAGGGATTTCTTGCCGTGCTAGTCTTTGTTACAGTTGGTATCACTGTTGGATAGGATATTGTTTATTACAGGAAGGAGGTTTTCAGGTCAGATACAGTTCCTATCTTCTAAGTCCCTGTGTCTGAAGTGTGTGGTGTCTTCAGCTGTTTAACCCCAAGGGACAACTGAGGGTCACAGCAGTAACTTGTATTGTTTTCAGTCACCTGAACAACAACTCAAATGGAAGTTTTCCATTCGTGATAGTGGAGTTTTTGATAATCTGTGGCTTTTGTGAGGAGAATTGTCAGTTTAAGTGACAAGACTCTACTTAAAGTGTGTGTGTGTGTGTGTGTGTGTGTGTGTCTGTGTGTGTGTGTGTGTGTGTGTACAAACTTAGATGTATACAATTTGAAGTAAATATAAAGTAATATGATTTCTTGAAGCTTCATCAAACATTCTTAGTGTTATTTGTCCAACTTCCAATCCTCTCCTTCTGCATTTATGTCCTTTCCTCCTCAGTTAGAAATTTACTCCATGTCTATGTACTTTGAAGTTTCATGATTGCACTTTTCTTTACAACCAAATAGTATTCTGCTGTGTATATTTACTGTGTTTCATTATTTGTCTATTGATGGACATTTGGGTTGTTTCCATGACTTGGCTGTTGTGAAAAGGGTAGTAGTGAACATAGCTGAACAAGTATCTATAAAAGTAGGATGGTGTGTCATTTGGGCATGTGACAAGGAGCGGGGTAACTTGGTCATGTGGTGGATTTGTTTTGAAGAGCCATACTGATTTCTGAAGTGGCTACACCAATTTGCATTGCAACCATCAGTGAATGAGAGTTCTTTTTCTGCAACCTTGATGTTATTTGTTGTCAGTTATTTTGTTTTTAGTCATTCTGGCTGGGGTGATTAAAAATCTGAAAGTTGTTTTACTGTGCATTGCTAAGGATGATGAAAACTTCTTTTTAGATATTTCTTAGGCATTTAATTGAGTATCTTGTTTTCTCGACTCTGTTTTTGGTTTTTCATACATTCTGGATATTAATCCTCTCTCATTAGGTATATCTGGTGGATACTCTTCCTTTCTGTTTTTTTTCCCCCTCCACTTAATTGTTTCCTTTGCCCTGCAGAAGCTTTTAAGTTTACGAGGTCTCATTTGTCAATTGTTGACCTTAATTCCTGAGCAAGTAGATTCCTATTCAGGAAGCCTTTTTTTTTTTTTTTTTTTTTTTTTTTTTTTAACATCTGTATCTTTTTGGAATACCACCTATGTTTTCTTCTAGAGCTTTAGCTTTTCAGATTTCAAATTGAGATCTTCCATCCACTCAATGTAGTGTTGTTCAGAGTAACAGATACGGGTCTAATTTATTCTGCATGCTGAGGTCAGTTTTTCTGTCATCATTGTTGGAGGTGCTGTCCTTTCTCCTATGTGTGTTCTTATATAATGTTTTGTCGTGTAAACTCTTTGCAGATGACTTTGTTTTTTCGACTTGTGGTTAATGTGGACTTACTTTAACATTAAATTGTTGTTGTGATCAGGAAATGGAGACTACATTTTTCTAATACATTATGATAATTTTTGTTTCCTCTTATATAGACGTCTTTGCTGATGTCCCAGTGGCATTTATTTTGAAAAATCTGCTTTCTTTGGCTTGCCATTTAGATATATTTTAATCATATACCTATTAAATATCAAACCCTTAAAAATGATCTGTAATTTTGGGTCTTTTTGTCTATAGTTATTAGTTGACAGGATATATAGACGGTTTGGACACCTGGAATTGTGAATGTCAGTGTACAGTGGATTGACTGTTTTGTTGTTGGTTTACTTTTGAGCAGGTATCAAAGTAAGAAGTGAATTAGGACACTAAGACAGAAAGTAGATAGATACTAAATAATTATGAACTAGATGTAAAAATATGAGAAATGAAGTCTAGTCTCTACTTTTTGATTAAGATGTGACAGTGTGATTAAGACCATGATACAACAGATGGATTGTCAGTAAAATCTGACTATCCATTTGTTATAGCTAATAAACCAAGTATGGTTTTGTGCTGAAGTGTTTTTGACATATGACCATTATGTAACATTCAAAAAATTTGAATTTATTAGCCATGTTCATTAGTTAGATTGTTGCTACAAAAATTATGTGGCCCACAAACTTGAACATACTGGTTCTTAACAGTTTACATTTTATAAACCTCACTGAGGATTACCTTTTCCTTCAACATCCCCATTTCAAGGATTTTGTTGTTATTACTGCTATTTGCTTTTTTTTTTTTTTTTTTTGGTTTTTCGAGACAGGGTTTTTCTGTGTAGCTTTGCTCCTTTCCTGGAGTTCACTTGGTAGCCCAGGCTGGCCTCGAACTCACAGAGATCCGCCTGGCTCTGCCTCCCGAGTGCTGGGATTAAAGGCGTGCGCCACCAACGCCCGGTACTGCAATTTGCTTTATTTGAGAGGCATGCTGACCTTAAGTGTACTTTGTAGCCCAGGTTAGCCTAGTCCTTGAGATTCTCCTGTCTTCTACAGAGTTCTTTTACTATAGGTATAATGAGTAGTAATTTTGTTAACTCACCCAAGCAGAGTCCTCTGGGAGGAGGAAATCTGAATTGAAAATATGTTTATATAAAATTGGCCTGTTGGCAAGTCTCTGGGACATTTTCTTAATTAATGTTTCCTGTGGGAGGGCCCTGCCCACTGTGGGTGGTGCCTCCCTAGGGCAAGTAGTATATAAGAAAGCAGGCATTCCTTCATGCTTTCAGTTTTTGCTTCCTTCTTGTACTTGTGTTTCTCCCACAACTTCCTTCAGTGATGGACCTGAAAGTGGAAGATGAATTAAACCTTTTGCTTCCCAGGTTGCTTTTGGTTATGGTGTTTATCACATTAATAGAAAACATAAACAATAAAATAGGTGTGTGTCAATGCCAGCCTGTTATGTTTTGTTCTTGATATTGTGAGACAGGATCTTATAATGTAGTCTATGTTAAGCTTGAACTCATGATGTTTCTGCCCCTGCCTTCTGAGTGCTGAGATTATAAGAACAAATAGTTCATTATGAGGTGTTTTTTTTTTTTAATTACATATCCCCATGTGTAATTGGATGAAACTGCTTGTGATCACTGATTTATGATTGCAGTGAAATTTCATTCCTTTGTAAAAAAAAAAAAAAAAAAAATCTCTGGAGGGTCAATCGACCTATTTGTAAAGTAACCTAGAGCTGCTGCAAATTATGAAATGCTTCACAAATTTGTGTGTCATCTTTGCACAGGGGCCATGCTAATCTTCTCTGAATTGTTCCAGTTTTAGTATATGTGCTACTGAAGCAAGCACTCCTTTGCAAATTGTTTTGTTTGGTCTTTTGTGTGCATATTCTGCAAGTCCATTTGAAATTGACTGTGTTAACTTTTAAATGTCCTTTAAATGTTCAAAATGTCTTCACTATTGAGGTTAAATTACAGTTTCAAGTAATACATTTATAGTTATATATTTTACTTGTGTTAGGTTGTAAACTTATGTTTCTGTGGAGATTTTATTTTATGAATAATTTCCACATAGTTTCCTCAAATTACAATTTAAGTAAGTGAATTGATGGTTAAAATCATTCTGAAAACAAACTTTTTTCAGATTTATGGTTTTATTTATTATTAAACTTGGGAGTTGACACACAAAATACTTTGTTAAACATTCTAAATTTTATTATTTATTTTTTGTTGACAGAGAAGTTCATTTTGACTTACAATTTAATTATATGAAAATGTTAATTTACATGGATTTTACACATTTATATTTACCCATGGTTTAGAGGTGTTCTTTTGTTCTTTGTTTGAGACATCTTCTTACTATGTCTCCTTGTCTATCCTGGAACTCTCTGTTTAGACTAGGTTGGCCAGGAACTCAGAGATCCACTTAGCTCTGCCTCCTAGGTGCTGGGATTAAAAGAGTGTGCTAATTATGCCCAGTTTAAAAGGTTTTTGGTTTTCTTGTCTTTTTTTGTATTTTTTTCATATTCCTCAACATAAAAGAAAACCTAGTAACACTTTTTACAATCAAGCATTCTAATCAAATGTGGTCCAAACATGCACTAATTTAATAATTACTGAAGAACGATGGCAGGAAAATATTGGAAGTCTTTGTTTTAAGCCATTATTGTTTCTGTAAGAGCAGGAAAATTTGCATATGCAGTAAAAACACTAACTCTTAACATCCAGTAGTCTCACATCTAAGCCAAGGTCATTTCAGGCAGTGTTCACGGGCACTGCATGGTGTGTGGCATGTGCAGTACAGTGTGAGTGTTGTGTGCTCAGAGCCCACATCGAAGTTACATGAGGCAGCCCAGAGGAGCTGCCAGAGACAGCTTGGGTACATTCGTGCTTGATTTTTAATTATTTTTTGGTGATTTTGTATACAGAAATGTTTTACTATTGTCAAATTTTTATGATCCGCACTTATGCAACCTTTGTTTTAAGAAGCTGAGCTTTAGGCAATCAGAGGGAAGACAGAGCTCCTGTATTTCAGTTGTCTTCAGCTCAATGTTCTTTGTGTTCTGAGGAGGTAGACTTTAGTTTTCTTAACAGTCATCTATCGTAAGTGTACTCCTACAACCTGCATCTGTGACATCACTTGTGGTCTCTGGCTCAATGCAGAAATAAGTCTATGAGTCTTCTTAGTCCTCGTAGCTAAGCTGTCATTGTTAGCAGACTGCTGTTATCCTGACCGCTCTTGACTGACTTGGCACAGCACTTTGTAAGTTCTGACTTTGAATTTTTTTCCTGTTGCCTTGACCAGGGACTGCTCTGCCATTTGACCTCTACGTTTTTGAGGAGAATTGCCTCTTCATTTTCTTTTGCTCTGGGATTTGTTTTTTATGTTTGGACTACATTTGATGAGAAAGCTTGCTTGTAAAAACTGTTGATTGGCAGTGTGCTGGCACACACTTTTAATCCCAGAACACAGAGGCAGGCAGATAGATCTCTGTGAGTTAAAGGGCAGCCTGGTCTGTATAGTGAGTTCTAGAATAGCCAGGGCTATGAAGAGAGACCCTGTGTCAAAAACAAAAAACAAAAAACAAAAAAACAAAAATCCTGCTGTTTGAGTCTTGCTTAATAAAATTTGAAATAAAATTTGGCCAGAAATTAGGAGAGAACTTCCAGCAATTTCTGAAATGACCCTAAACATACTTCTAATATGTTAAAGTACGTATTTATGCAAAATGTTAATCTTAGCATTGATGACTACAAAATAAAAATAGTGATCAATATGAAAAATAGCGATGATGTTCAACATCCCACATTATAAAATATGCAGTCAAGGTTTAATTTATATTTAAAGTGAAACAAGCATATCATCAATAAGTAATGAAACCATATTTATACCAAAAAATAAAAAAATAAAAGAAGTGGTAAGTGCTGTTCATTTCTATGTGTCAGTTATTATTTCTATGGAAATCAAATAAAAGTCAGGTTTGCTCTTCAGGACTTTAATAGTCTAACAGCCATTTATGAAACATTTTCCTAAGTTGCTAATACAGATGATTTGGTTAGCAGATTTAAAAAAAAATGGTTTTTATTTCGATAAATTAGAGCTGATTTTAAAATATGTTTAAAAACATCACTATAATCTGTTGCATTATAATAAGATACAGTACTATAGTAAAACAAATTGTCCATTTTTAAAATAATTATTAAATATTACTAATTTCATATGGCTCAATTTCATATAGCTATTACCAAATTATTAATATTTAATAGAGAATAACTCAAGGGTTTTGATTTGCAAGGAAGGGACCAGTGATTATAGCATGGAAAGATTTTTATAAAGAAAGTCGACATGTTTCCCAATACTCAAACTTTACATAGTCTAGCATCCAGGGAAGTTCGTTTGTGAAAAATTTTTACTCAGTCCCAAGGTATAAAACTGTTATATGATGGGAGTCAGGAGAGGATGTGTTCTTAGATATCATGTAAGGAAAGAGATAAAGAACGAAAGTCCTACCTGTATGACTGTGCTTAAGCAGAATGTCTTCAAAATAAACCTTGCATGTCAAAGTTCCTTCCTCTAGGACTTCATTATTTTGCTTTCTGGCATTTTGTAAAAGGTTTGCTGCAGGGACACTCTATTCTAGCCTCTGCAGTTGAGTACCTCATGTTGACAGCCTGAGGAACTTTTGACCAGTGTCAAGGATTTATTTCTCTGTGAGTTTTAATTCTTTGCAAAGATTTTTTCAGAAGAGAAACTTTTAATTAGCATCTATTAATTCTACAGACTAATGAAATTCATTGTGATGTGTTCATGTGTTTAAACACTTTGATCTATTTCCTGCTCTCCACATACACTTCCTCTTTTCCTTAGGTGTATGTGTGTTCTCGCTTATGCACTTTACCTGTGTTTGTGGAAACCAGGGCACAACCTTTTTGTGGCTCCTCTAGCACTGCCTACTGTTTTTGTTTTTTTGAGACAAGATCACTTTTGGCAGGTATACTTGGCTGCCCAGTATGCCCCTTACATTCTCCTCTTTGTCCTCACCTTCCCCTTCAACTGAACTACAGGTGTGTCCCACACTCCCCTAATAACATTCTATGGGAATGAACTCAGGTTCAGATGAATGAACAAAAAATGCATTCATTACTGAGCTGCCAGCCCTTTCCCAAAATGTTTCTGAATAGGTTTCTTTTACAAAGAGGTATGTACAAATTAGGTCTTTGTTAGAGCAGCGTGTGTTTTGACAGCTAA